>NW_028318236.1:0-302464 GCF_062004578.1 Staurois parvus
CCAATATAGAGTTTCCCCTTCAGTACAGAACTCTTCCCTCCAGTAAAGCCCCTACCCTCATCCACCAATACAGAGACCCTCCTCCTCTGATACAGAACTGCATCCTGCAGTATAGACATCCTCCCTCCAGTACAGCCCCCTTCCCCCTCTTAAGCTCACTCACTGGGGGAATGGTGGAATAGATAGATACAGAGGCAGCAGGAAGTCCTTCCCTTGGCTGATGCCAAGGAGCAGTTTCCCTCAGCATGTCATGTGAATGGGCTACAGGGGGATTTGCATATGAATAAGCTGATCATTGCTGTCACATGTAAACAGAGAGGTGGGGAAGAGGAAGTTACCCTACTCACCTCCCTTTGACTGATGACATTCTCTAATGTACAGCCCATTACAGGAAGTGAGTAGTGTAAGCATTCATCTGCCCTGGCTGCTTGTCTACAAGTGACAGCAGCTCACCTGCCGATGCAGACTGGCATTAAGTGATGAGAGATTTGAATGGAGCACAACTTAACTAAAAATGCAAAAACCTCTCCTCATCCCTGGAACCAGGGGACCGATCAACTTTAGTTTCACCGCAATCCACATGTGCCTGAGCTGATGGAGGTCTAAATAAGGCTGGGATAATTCCATTAAAGTGTTACTAAACCCACAACAGTAAAATCAGTCTGTATATGCAGTACAGCATGCTTGTTATACTCACTGTGGAACCTAAGGGGTTAATCATCTGCATTGTGTAAAAAGGCTGTTTGATCCTTTCTTCTCTGTTCCTCCCCTTTTTCAAGCGACCACCACTTATCTTCAGACTGAACCGTAGGCATGCACATGCTCAGTTTGGTGTATATTGCTAGATAGGTTTTTTATTTCTTGGGAAAGTGCATGTGATCAGCACAAGGCCAATCAGCACTGTCCAGACAGAGGGTCAGGGGATTTCCATCCTACTAGAGCAGAAAGAAAACTCCTCCTACAAGCTTTAGCTAGTGCTGGGCTGGACACAGATATAAGCCACAAGACTGCTGTAACTGCTGATGAGAAAAGGTATTTAGCAGTTTATATTTACTAAATAATTGCACTTCCATGTTCTGTGTACTATGGGAGACCAGGTATAGTGAATGCAGGGCCCTGGGTTTAGTAACACTTTAAGGTACAAAAATATCTCTGCTAGTACACTCCTTATGCCTTGCTGTACATTCCAGTTCCATTCCACCTCATTCCATATACCATGCTGTATGTTCCCTAATCCGCACCCACTCATTCTTTATGCCATCCTGTGTGTTCCTTTTTCCATACCACCCCATTCCATATGCCATGCTGTATGTTTTCTATTCCACACCACCTAATTCTGTATACCAATCATGTGCATTTCCTTTTCCACACTGCCTCATTCCATACGCCATGCTGTATATAACCTTTTTTGCACCACCCCATCATATATACCTTGCTGTACGTTGCTTATTCCGCTCTGTCTTTTTCCATATACTATGCTGTACATTCCCTATTCTGCATCACCTTATTCCATATGCCATTCTGTGTTTTATCTATTCCGCACCAATTCATTCATTATTCCATGCTGTACATTCCCTATTCCACTCCACTTCATTCCATATACTATGCTGTATTTTCCCTATTCCACACCTCATTCCATATGCCACATGCTGTACATTCCCTAAGCTGCACCACCTCATTCTGTATGCCATGCTGCACAATCCCTATTCTACATCAAATGGAGATAATAATAAATCCTCCTGCGCTGCAATGGATGATCCCTCAACCTAAGCTGCTCACACCAAATCCTAAACCTAATAGGTGTAAATACAAAATAACATAAAATGGTGTAACGCTAACACATCATACTTAAATACATAAAAATTATATATATATGTACATAAATCATAAATAACAAGGTCTATAGTTATATAATCCTTACAGGATCCAATGGTGAGAATATATGCAGTGAAAAGTGGAAAATCAGGAAAAATCCTGTATGAGTGAAAACACAAATACACAAAACCACAAACCCCCTATCTCCAAATGAGGGATCAAAAGGTCCAAAAAACTAGAGTATATACTAAAGTGAATCCCCTACCAGGGGGATAATTAACCTTTTGAGGGTACCTGCTAAGTACGGGACACAGAAGACAACAGTGATCACTGTATTAGTAGTGCCTACTACAGTGATTTCCAGCTTCCCCAGGGATCCCACAGAGAGATGTTTGGTGGTCCATCTTCAGCCACAGCTCCCCCTATTTGGGAAGACTTGTTTGCTTGTATTGGCTATTGCTCTCTGATATCTGTTGCACTTACGTAAAAGGATCCTTTATGGGAGAGTGAGCGGTATTGCGGATACCTGTATCTGGAGGGGACCTGAGAGGAGTAAGTGCCACCATTGATGGGATCCCTTGCGGTTATTATCCTGTAAAGAATTATTAGCTGTAAAGATCATGGTGTGATTCTAAAAGCAAGCTGGCCCTTGTGGTCACTGTAAGGAGGTGAGGGGGCATTTTGGCCATTTGAGGATTTTTCACTATTGCTGTGATCACTTATTCACTTCATCACCTGCATGATTTTCATCTGTGGATCACGTGTATACCAGGGGCGTACTGACCATTTGGAAATTCGGGCACTGCCCGGGGCCCGGGGTCAGTAGGGGGCCCCATGAGATGCTCCTGGTACCTTTTTCATAGGCTTTTTTGAGTTTGGGCAAGGACACAGGGGCCCCATGATCCCCTAATGCCCGGGGGCTCCATGAGTTGTCAGTCCGCCCTTGGTGTATATGATCATATAATATTTCTTCAAATTGGACATTTTAATGTGGACTTATTAAGTTTCTTATGAGAATTATTTTTTCACTTTCATCTATGTGGATGGATATATATGGTCAAGTGTATTTGTTTATTATAGCACTTATCACTTTTTGGTAGGTTAATTATCAACCTGGTGGGGGATTCACTTTAGTATACACTCCAGTTTTTTGGACTTTTTGATCCCTCATTTGGGGATATAAACATATATATATAATTATGTATTATATATAATTTATGTATTTAAGTATGATGTGTTAGCGCTACACCATTTTAGGTTATTCCCTATTCTACATCACCTCATTCTGTATGCCATGCTGTATGTTCCCAGTTCCATACCGCCTCATCCCATATGCCATGCTGTACATTCCCTATTGTTTTCAATTTCATTCCATATGCCGTGCTGTACTTTCCCTATTCCACTCCTACCTCATTCCATACTGTATGCCATGATGTACATTCCCTATTCTACACCCAGTTTGTATACCAAGTTTGTGCGTTGGTTATTCCACACTGCCTCATTCCATATTCCAAGCTTGTGCATGCTCCATCCCTCACCATCTCATTCCATACACCATGCTGTATGCTCCCTATTTTGCACCACCACATTTTATACACTTTGTTGTACGTGTTATATTCCACACTGTATCATTTTGTATACCATGCTATACATTCTTTATTCTGCACCAAACTTACAGGCCAAGCAAATTTAGTGAGTATGTATGTGTCTGGATATGTAAGAAGTAAGGTGTCACATGCTTGTTCAGGGGCACAATTTCAGTGCTTGCTATTTACCATAAATACGCCCCTACCTGTAAGTGAAATTGGAACAGAAGAGAATGTTTGGGTTGTCTCCCCTGCTAGACAGGGCTGTTCTGTAGGGAAGAGCTGTGTAAACCTTAGGACGGTTTACCTGAAGTTCAGCTTTGAAGAGAGCAGAATCAGAAAATCAAGCAGGTCTCTTATAACATCCTCCATTTGTAAGTTTCATATACTTTATAACCTTTACCCACAATCAGTTTGATCAAACACTAAGGCCTTCCTGCCCTATACAGTTCCTTTGATTGGAAGACGTTTTTGCTGCTTTGAAAAAAATTATCAAAGTTGAGAACATCTGCAATTCATCTAAACAAGCTTCTTCTCTTCTCACCTATCCATGTGTTAATAAGGGAAGGTAGGAATTAAAATACATTGAGTTATAGCAGCAAGAACAATGCTCTTAATCAGAACACTTAATTCATGACTCATTGCTGCAATTTTTAATCCATTGCCTGATTAATCTCCTCGGGAAGTATGAACTTAACGACCTGATATCTGAATTTTCCCAGGGCACACGATGACTCCACCATATTAGAACTTTACATGCTAATCTTCTTTAACTCCCACTCACTAGTGTAACACAGCCTAATCCTACATAATATTATAAGTTAGTCTTCTCCATTGCTAAGCTACACATCATGTTTATAACTGAGAAAATTGCAAATTAATTAAATCATTGCTATCTGGTAAGCCAATTCACCAAAAGAAAACAGCTTAGCAATTGCTATGTAATTATTGGATCAAGGCTTATTTTGTAACTGAAGCCATAAATAGTTTATACTTTCTGTTACAGAACAAACAGTGCATAGTGACATGAAAAGTGATTGTATTTTTATAAAAATATATATATATATACACAGTTGTGTTCAAAATAATAGCAGTCAGACATCACTAACCTGATCAATCACTGTTTTTGGTAGAAATGATATTTCTACATGGCAAATCATTTACTAGCAGGTGTAGTAGAGTAATAGAAATCCAACAGACCCAACAGTCATGACATGCATGCTGCTGATTCTGTGTAACTGAATCACTAATTGAAAGGGGCATGTTCAAAATAATAGCAGTGTGGAGTTCTATTAGTGAGGTCATTCATTCTTTGAAAAACAGGTGGCAATTATTGCCCTTATTTAAGGAAGGAAGGCAGCAAATGTTGTACATGCTGGTTACAGTGCATTTCTCTCTGAAATTCTGAGGAAAATGGTTCATTCCAGACATTGTTCAGAAGAACAGCATACCTTGATTAAAAAATTGATTGGAGAGGGGAAAACATATAAAGAAGTGCAGAAAATGATAGGCTGCTCAGCTAAAATGATCGTAAATGCTTTAAAATGGCAACCAAAACCTGAAAGACGTGGAAGAAAGCAAAAAACTACCATTCAAATGGATAGAAGAATAGCCAAAATGGCAAGGACACAGCCAACAATCAGCTCCAAGAAGATAAAAGAAGGTCTAAAGTTACCTGTGAGTACTGTTACAATTATAAAACGCCTATGTGAAGCCAAGCTATCTGCAAAAAGCCCCCGCAAAGTCCCACTGTTGAAAAAAAGATGTGCTGAAGAAGTTACAATTTGCCAAAGAGCACATTGACTGGCCTAAAGAGAAATGGCGCAACATTTTGTGGACTGATGAAAGTAAGATTGTTCTTTTTGGGTCTAGTGGCCGAAGACAGTTTGTCAGACAACCCCCAAACACTGAATTCAAGCCACAGTACACTGTGAAGACAGTGAAGCATGGTTGTGCAAGCATCATGATATGGGGATGTTTCTCATACTACGGTGTTGGGCCTATTTATCGCATACCAGGGATCATGGATCAGTTTGAATACATCAGAATACTTGAAGAGGTCATGCTGCCTTATGCTGAAGAGGAAATGCCTTGAAATGGATGTTCCAACAAGACAACGATCCCAAACACACCAGTAAACGTGCAACATCTTGGTTCCAGACCAACAAGATTGACGTTATGGAGTGGCCAGCCCAATCCCCGGATCTTAATCCAATAGAAAACTTGTGGGGTGACATCAAAAATGCAGTTTCTGAGGCAAAACCAAGATATAGAGAAGAACTGTGGAATGTTGTCCAATCATCCTGGGCTGGAATAGCTGTTCACAGGTGCCAGAAGTTGGTTGACTCCATGCAACACAGATGTACAGCAGTTCTCAGAAACAGTGCTTATACAACTAAATATTAATTAAGTGATTCAAAGGAAAGCAAAATCTTCAAACATTTTTCAGTTTATATAGTGAATGTTTGAGTTTGTAAAGAAGAATACAAACAATGCTATTTTTTTGAACAGTCTAATATTCACTTTTCTTCAATTTTTTTAGAGGAACAACACAAATTTGATCTATTTTTCTTCATGTTTTGATGTGGAATAGAATGTGTAGTGTTCCCAATGCATTTGTGTGTATGGAAATAAAAGCTATTAGAAGGATTTTGAGCTTTATTCACTTTTTTCAACACACTGCTATTATTTTGAACACAACTGTATATATATATATATATATATATATATATATATATATGTAATTTCCTACATTAATATAGTTGTTACCTCCTGGTATGGATTTTATTGGATAGTTACACTGGTCCAGCTTTTCACTGTTAAATGGTTTGTCTAACTTTTTAGCAGTCGCTTTTGCTGCCCAGCTTGTTCTATTGAAAAATATTAGACCTGCTGGCAGGATGAAGAGATACATTTATTCTGAACTTTGAATTGATCTAACCTTTTTAAAAAGATGTTTGAATGGGAGGACGTAGTATTTTTACAAAATTTCTTATTTCCTACTTTGGTAATTCTGTAGCAAGCAGTGTGTGTGTGTGTGTGTGTGTGTGTGTGTGTGGGGGGGGGGGGGGGGGGGGGGGGGCAGTCATTCTATCTATACCTCAATAGTGATCTCCAAGCATTGAGTGCATATTCTCTGCCACGTAGTGCACCAGCATTGTGCACTAGACAAGTATTATTCTGTGTTATAGATATTTGATGACCTAGCCAATCAGCAAGTTTGGGGAGTTGGGAAAACTGTTAAATATCTCTGGCATTTCCTATTCTTTCTCTCCTCACACCATGGGCTCCGTCCCTGTGAGGATATCAACATAGAAGATCTTTCTCTCTCCCAGACCTATGGCCAAGAAGGATGCATTGATTTTCCCTCCCAGGAGGTATTCCTGAACTTGTTGGATGCTGGGGTAAAGAGTGTAAGGCCTAAAGAAAATAAGCTGCTACTGCCCCTCACATATGGAGATGTGGCGAGTGACTGGTTAACAGGGAATTAAAAGACCCTCTCCCTGCTGAACAGCATTTTTGCATTGTTTTGTGTCCCATGTGGCAGTACCCAGTTAGTAAAGATCCTTTTAAGAAAAGCTTGCAAGTTAGCCTTGAATAAAGGCAAAAATAAATAGCAAGATTCAACTCTTATAGGCTTCAATATGGTTTGGTGGCAGTTTTAATACAGTACATATTGCATAGGTAGGGTCCACTTGTAATGGGATGTTAGTGCAGTTTTGGGTTCCTTTCTTCCAGTCGGGTTATCTAACCCTGCCCACCAGTTGGAGATATATTTAGAAGATGGGGTCTGTCAGTTAGAGATTGGAGTTGGGAAGTTGGTCCTGCAGTGGTGTGAATGTGTAAGGAAGAAAGAAGTAATGTTCCCCAAGAGCACACACACCCTTAGGATGTACCTAGTAAATTCCCCAATACTGGAAGAGAAGAGTAAAGTATCTTGTTATGGGACGTTGCCGAGTACCTGACTAGTGGTGAGCAGTTTATCTAAGGCATGATAACTGTCTGTTACTTTGGAATTATTTATTATAAAGTAGATGCTTTGACTTTCAGCAAATATAAGGACTTTGTAAATAATCTTTTCTACAAATAAAACAAACTATAAGATGATCTGACCTGACATTCCATAACTGGTTGTGGAGCTGGGATGGAAGTGAGCAAAATCTTCAGTGTTAAGGGTGTGTGCACCCTTGAGGACTCTGCTGCTGGTGAGGGCTGGATTAGCCACTGTCCATCCCATAACCATTTGTGGGAAAGAGAATGCTGAGAATCCTACTCCTGGCCTGGTCTAGTGAGGGACGTCATGTGCATCACTAAGTCTCTGTAAGTGTACGGGGGAACTGTGTAAAACATCCTATGGTTTGTGCCTGGTTGTCCTGAGAAAGGGTAGAACTAGCCCATGGATCCAGTACCTTAGTATTTGGCTATTACCCCTGAATAATGTAAGTGAAATAGTGTTTTAAGTGAGAGAAGTGGTTGTGCTATATGGCCTCAAGTCACCCACAACCAGGAAGGCCACAAAGGTGGTGGCAAGAATCCCAGTTGTGGGGGAGACTACTTTAGGCCTTGCCCTTTGTGCTACACACTGTTGTCGCCTTAAGAAATCTTGCAGCTAGATCCAGAGTGCATGTAGACAGGGAGAGAATGCTAGAGATTATCAGCACAGAGCTGCAACAAAGGATAAAAAAAGTATTCTATTAAAGGCAATTGTTTATGATACACAGTGAATTAGCTTTAGCTTTATCATCATCAGTACTAAACACTGCAAAATGTTTAACTACAGTTATCTTTGTTCCCAGAATAAAACAACTCTGAAACGTTCTCCTTGTCACAAATTATCCCAGAAAAGCTTAACAGGATAACTGAACAAACCAAGAAGCAGGAGACATTTTTCAGCACACATCATTACCCCATGATGCTGAGCACATTTTGAAATATTGTTTTTATTCAAATCCCCAACTGGAATAAGTAGTAATTATACATGCTTGGAAAATATTCAAATTGTGACATGCGGCATGCTTGACTTTTAGTCCAACTAAAATTTGAGCTTACTGCATTTCTCAATGTGAACATTCTGTGTTTTTTTTCCCAAGTGCTGAAAATTATGTCTTTTAGAATTGTATATTTTCTAAGTGCTGAAATTATGCCTTTTTATTACTTTGGCTATTTATGTTGGAGCTGCAACTGTTAGCTCTTTAAATTTTTAGAACGTAAAATTCATCTTTGCTGTAAACCATATTAGTGATTAAATATACACCATTAAATTTACATTAGAATTCTACAAACATACACTGCTTCTATTTGTTAGGTTACATGGTCCATTAAACAATGCATTTGTTTATAATCTCTTTTAGGGTACCCATGGAAGGGCAAATGTCTCAACAAGAACATCTGTTTGATCTCAACCCCGTCGGGACCTAATGCGGTGTACCAATAAACAGAAGCAACGCAAGTGAAATTAACACCTCCCATCCATTCTCTCCATAGAGAAAGGAAGGATCAGTTCCCTTTGTACAAAGATTTCTAATGGCATAGTAAAACTCTGTGTACTTTAAGGAAGAAGCTGCTCCCATACACAGCCAGATTCTTTTGGTTTGGATCATCAAAGACTGTGTTTGAATCAAATTAGCACTCTTAGCCCTCTGGAAACTTGATTTAGCTATGGAACTATGACTTATATTACAATGGAGAAGGGATACCATTCTATGCATGACACCACAATGTTACTCCACCCTGTAGCTTCAATTTACAAGGAATTCATAAAATGCAGGACATGGCATGGAGTCTGCATAGCGCTATAGAGAGCACTTGATTCTGGGCACATTACTCTGATAGATCATATTTTGAGGACTCTCCTTCCAGCACTTTTTCCCCTGTTCTTTTAAATGGATGTGGTTTCACCTCCTCTGCTGTGTTTTATAGGTGCGCTAAACTTTTTATGCTAAGCAATACTTTTGTCACAATAAGGCCAAAGCACTGCTTTATAAATGGGTCCAGTCCCAATTATGATCAGGGCAGCAATAATTTAGATAATATGATTAGATCCTGAAACCAATGCAAGTTTGGCCAGGAATAAAAAAGGATAAAGGTGACACCAAAACAGAAATAGATATGGACTGGGAGGTCCAAATTGATGGAAACTGTCAGACTAATCTCAGATAACACACCACTACTTCGTGGCATGGGTGTAGTCCTCAAATAGCCAAGAAAACAGACAAAAGAGAGAGAGAAGGAGGCACAAATGGAAGCCAGATACAAGTCAACAGGTGATATGAAAAAAACAGGAGAGACATCCCATAACAGGAGCAAACCTTTAAATTGATTTGTATGAATTTGACCAGATTTACAACACACTTCTAACTCTTTTTATACAGTTATGAGAGGGGTCATAGAAATATGTCAGCTCAATGTTTATATATTTTTTGCACCTGAAAATGGTGCAAGACTTCATATTGCAAAATATTATCTTTTAAATGACACAAGAAGTCTACTGCATACTTGACAGTAAGTCAGCACTTGTACTTGTACACACTTCACCACTCCTCAGTGGTTTTTTTATTGTATTGCCCAAGAACCAAAGTACTTAAACTCCACGACTAAGCAACTGTGTGTTAAATGCTTTACAATGTTTCTTTGGCTCTTAGATTTACATTTCAACATCAAGGTGGTGAGTGTGCAATTTTTATCACAGGACTTTTATTTCCATACAATGAATCACAACTGAACATCTTCCAGGTGACAGGGTCCTGAGGAATTTAACGGTTTAGAGTAGGATGAGACTTGGCCTTTGCAAGGGCTCTTTGTTGTGGTTTTTATATTTTGCATATCAACCAAACTTGTGGATGCCAATGAAAAACTGTCCAGTACAGGAGACTGGATGTGATATTTGTCCAGTTTTCAGGATCACCTCCCTGAAAATCCCATAAAACTATGAGCTTCAGTTTAGCTTTTCAGTGCTTTGCTGCTACGTTTGAAGCAGATAAAATAAAAACTAGCACATGTGAATACAATGATACGATAAAAACTGAAATGCTACATTACATTGAGAAATTCTACCTTTCCTTTAGGAGTTTAGATTTTTAAGCGTCTTCCACTGGTAAGAAATGACAAGTGGAAATAGATACCTGGTTGGGTCAGTGACTGCAGCTTTATGGAAATTGTGCTGATCCATGACAAGGATGTGCAAGCTGCATTTTTGAACATAGCTTGAGGTTTACTGGCCAGTCTATTCACCTATCCATAATAGTTGTCATGATTAAAAGGAACAAAGTATCGGTTGTATGCTCCTGAAATGAGCGGCACTTACTTCCCATTGCTAGATGTGGAAATCCATCTGCATCAGCAAGGCCAGTAAGTGACAGTAAATTGCCAAGTGAATATTTTTATTCCTTGAATATTTAATATAGGGGTGCCCTGATAATTTGCTTCACAGGCAGTTTTAAACACAATCTTTTTCCCTTCAAAACATGCAGTCTAAACAGACTTTTCTGCTATGCATATTTTAACTTTTTGGACAATGGCTAAGCTGTTGTCTCCATCTTACCATTCTAGGCTGGATGCTAGGTTATACCTATTACTCTGCTCTGGCAAAAGAAGAGGTTGCTCTATAGCATTCCGAATATTTTATATGGATGCCATATGGTAGACGTCCACAAATTCAGTACTAGGCATGCCCAACTGGATGAAGCTATCAAGGCAGCCTAAGGATTTGACTGGATAAAATAAAGATACTACAGAAGACTCATTACTGTAAGTATATTGAGGTCTGTTCTAAAATAAATTATTCTTACCTGTCTGTTTACAATCTTTTTGACAATGCACATGCATAGGAGTTACGTCATGCCGGCACA
Source organism: Staurois parvus (assembly GCF_062004578.1). Taxonomy (NCBI): domain Eukaryota; kingdom Metazoa; phylum Chordata; class Amphibia; order Anura; family Ranidae; genus Staurois; species Staurois parvus. The sequence continues at coordinate 11,249 of NW_028318236.1, forward strand.
GCTAATTAAGATGGTGCTGGTGAGGCAGCTCATGGACGCACCATTACTGGATGGGTGGTGAGTATAGCATCTGTTTATCCTCCTCGATATAATCTGCCACTCCTCGACATTATCTTGGCAATATACACAAGCTGTGACATTGGTGTTTTTATTGTCCACAGCTGATTTCACATTCAAATGTTAGTGTGCCAACTGAACAGTTAAGCATCCTGATATACTATACATCCAAAATTGTGGGAATGTATGCTTTATAGTACTAACAGAAGGGGGTTAGTTTGGCCATCAGGTTGTCCTTAACGTTGTTTCTGTGGACCTCCAGTCTCTATCTAACCCAACTGTATGGTGCACCAGCTGCTGTTGTCACTATATCTAAAAAGTAAAATTCAGTACCAGTCACAGTCTTTATGGGTCTAATGTATAAAAACTGTGCTGCTTGTAAAACATCTTTCTGCCATAGCAATCAACAAGCTTGATTTAAGGAGTATCTAAAGATAAAGCTGTTCTTTTCAGTTTAGCATAGTGTGTGGAAGGTTTAGAACCTTGGTCAGGTTTTAATAGCTACCAGTGCCCCCATTGGGGAGATTCATCCTCTTTACGTATCCTAGTTACCATTGTTAAAAGTACTAAAAATGGGGAAAGAACACAACTTTGAGTTGTCACCGAAACAGAAACAGAAGGGGAATCTTTCATTGGATACACTTGTTCTGGAGACAACCGTCTATGAGGAGACTTCCTTTATTTAGGAGAGATTTACTCTCACTTTCTGTAATGTCAATGGAACCAGAAATAAAAGATACAGGCAACACAGAAAAAAACATGACAGGAGTTTCAGCTGTTCCCTACTCTGTCCAAACAAGAGAAAAAAATGTTGACTTCAGATATACTAATCTTACTTACTTAGCTAATTTTTTCAATATCAGACTCCACAGGTCAAAAATAGCTGCTTAGGAATGTATAGTATGATTAGAAAGGGTAGTGTTAACCTCGTTTATGTGTCTGGGTGAACTTACTGTATGTTACTTGTCAAATCCTGCTGTATCTCATTTACATGGTAATAATCAGTTTCTCTATGTGTATGCATATTTATATAAAACAGCAGTGTATCTCCATTTCTTTGCTCCAAATGTAATCTGGGTGACTTGTTGACAGATATCCTACCATGTTTCTAATAATAAATGATAATCAGGTTTTACTTTGCATTGACTGGCTATTGACCCCTGAGTTTTCTGGACTCTAGCTGATCCTTCAGTATCAAAAATCTTAAAGTGGTATCAAACCCACAAGCAAACATTTATTATTTTGCAGATGGCTGCTTTCATTTTCTTTTTAGGCTTTCTTTCTTTTATTTTCACCTGGTGATCCTGACAGTAAATCTGTTGTTTTAAATAAATAACAAGCTCTCTTGCAGATGTATCAGAGAAGGGGTGGGCAACTGTGGCCCTCCAGCTGTTGTAGAACTAAAAGTCCCATGAGGCATTGCAAAACTGACAGTTACAAGCATGACTCCCAAAGGCAGAGGCATGATAGGACTTGTAGTTCACCAACAGCTGGAGGGCCACAGTTGCCCACCCCTGAGTTAGAGGGGTGAGACATACCATTTGGCACAGGAAGGGGGCTTACAATGATCAGCTTTAACCACTTGCATACCGAGCACTTTTACCCCCTTCGTTCTCAGGTCAATTTTCAGCTTTCAGCACTGTTGCACTTTGAATGACAATTGAGCGGTCATATAACATTGCACCCATATGAAACTTTTTATAATCTATTTCACACAGATAGAGCTTTCTTTTGGTGGTATTTAATCGCCACTGAGGGTTTTTTTTTGCACTATAAACAAAAAAAGCGCAAAAAATTTAAACTATATATATTTTTTTCCTTTGTTTCTATTATAAAATTTTGCAAACAGGTAATTTTTCTCCTTCACTGATGTGCTTTGATGATGCTGCACTGATTGGCAGCACTGATGGGCACTAATAGGCAGCGCTGATGGGCACTGATGAGGTGGCACGGATAGGCAGTACTGATGGGCACTGATAGGCTGCACTGATGAGGTGTCATAGGTGGGCAATGATGAGAAGGCACTGATAATGCTACACTGATATGCAGCAATGGTGGGCACTGACAGATGACACTGATGGGTACTGATGGATGACACTTATGGGCACTGATGGGTGGCACTAACTGACAGCACTGACTGACAGCACTGACTGGCAGTACTGCTGGGTGACACTGCTGGGTGGCACTGCTGGGTGGCACTGATGGGCGGCACTGATGGGTGGCACTGATGACCAATGCTTGTGTCCTATGTGACATTTGCCAGTTATCAGCAGTGCTTTCCTCACGCTGTCACAGATAACTGGCAACTGTATTTACTTTGTGATTTGCTGTGTCATTGGACATCGCTGATTACGTGGTAAACGGACGCTGTGATTGGCCTTTTTCCTAGTCATGTAATCAGCTGTGTCAGCTGACAGCGCCGGGTGCATGTCGCTGTCAGTGATGACACCCTCCCAGAACTGGACAACCGCGCTGTAGCCGTCATTCAGCTATAGCATGGTTGTAAAGTGGTTAATTTACTTATGTAAACCTTTTATCCCGAAATGAAAAATAAAACTATTTGCTGTAACTGCTTATGTATTTTCTAGGGATCGGTCTCCATTTGTTAATGCCATTAAATCTGCTAGCACAGCTAACTCTTCCTTCCCCCCCTGGCTGAATGCTGCTGTCCAAAGGTGTCCCTGTGCTCCTTCATCCAGAATGGGGGCAGTCTAATACAGGAGGTATGCTACTGGCCAGATCAACAGGTGAAAACACAAAGAAAAAAAGCCTAGAAAAGAAAACCAACACAGCCACCACAATTAGTAATTGGTAAGCTGCAATATATTATATTTTTGGCTTGGGGTTTAATACTACTTTAAGAATTAACACATTTTAAAGCAAATACTTTGTTAAAAATCGTATCTGCTACATTTGCATTTGTTTGGGTTGGTTGACCTTCTTGCACCCCAAACATTTAGTTATGGACATGTATAATTGATGGCTGCAAATAACTTTTAGAGAAACCTAGCATGGTGACAGAGCATAGTGTCCAAGCAGTGTTTGATATGCAGACACAAATCTGCAAAGACCAGGAAATCTGTGAGTAACCAAGGAAGACTTTACTCTTTGCTAGAACATTTAGGACATTTACATAGATTGAAACAGTGTGTTTGATTAATATAGGACTTTGAAGAAACAAACCTTTAAAAGATGCTGTCACCTTGCACAATCATGTCAAACAGTTTCTTGCCGTAGGGTCCCCAACAAACTGATTATCACCTTGCCACTAGTCCCCTCCAGCTCTTCTGTTGCAGCTAGCAAACAAAACCTACAACCTCCGAGGATAAGGAAGCATGTGACATTTTCCTATGTATCAATCAGTATTTCTGAATTCACACAACCAAAACGTACATTTTTACAGCAAGTCATAAAAGTGATATACAAAAAAAGATTGAGAAAAAAACCTTAATGTCTTTTAGGTTCAATCTCTCACAAGTCCTGCAGTTTTAGTCCAGGAAGGAAAATGAAAACCCCTAGAGCTGTGGTGGCCTGTGTTGCCATGCAAGAGGAAGCAAGTAAATCTTTTCTGAGCCCTCAAAGGCAGTTAAACTGTGTTCCTGAATCAAATTATTGATATGATAGTCTTTAGAAATTATAGCTCTGGACATCCATGACAGCCATGTTTGTTTTTGCCATTATTAGCATAGCAGAGCCTAAATCATATCTAAAGTTTAAACTTTTTTGGAGGGATTTTGAATATTTTTCAGTATTGAAGTTTTAGAACCCCTGTCAAGTATTTATTGTTATTTTTGACCCGAGTGGTGGAGATTCACTCTATTTGTCCTGCTAACCGCATGAAATTAAATCCAAAATTTTGAGTGGTAACCACAACAGAAATAGAGAGACAATCTTGAAGAAAATCTTGGGGCACTTGTTGATTTTCCTTGCTTTGGGAGATCTACTCTATTGTGTCTGCGGGACAGGGGTTTTAGATTTATTTTAACCACTCTAACTGTAAATTTCCGATTCCTAAACTGATGACACATCTTTCTTCCATATGCAGCTAACGTCCCCTTTTTCTGTATGCTGTTCTTGAGTGAGAAATAAATTAGTTCAGTCCATGAAACTTTTTTTTATCTGCCACTATAATCCAATTGTTCAGAACAAGTTCTTTGGTTAAAAAGTGCTTTAACAAAATTTTAATACAGGCTTTGGATATACTTACATAAACAAGTTAATTAAGTTTTTTCTAAGACTCCGGTTTTCCAAAATGAACATAACCAGTTGCTTAAACAAGAGTTGTAAACAACTGTTTACCATCCTGGATGAATGGAAAATATGGTGGTAGACCAGACTAGATGATCAGTCATCACTACTGTGCACTTTTAATGTACCTTGGGGACAAAACAATTGAATCAGCTACCATCTGGAATCAAATCTGCTGGAAAAGTGTTTCAATAAAATTATGCAGAAGCACTTGGAGCCGTTTTAAAGCACTCAGGTAATATCAGTTAACTTGAATAACTTCTTCAAGCAGGACCATTATGAGATTCTAGGCGACTTTCTACAGTAAAGAGCAAAAATGTAAACAGAAGTTGAACAAGAACATCAATCCACCACTTGAGTTAGAAGCGCAAAAAATGACAGAAGGTGAGAAGCCTTATTAATAAAAATATGTCATTAGATCTCATATGTATTCTTTTACTTCCCAGTGGGGAATTCACCTCAGTCTTACTATTTTTATAAACCCTAAAAGTGTATGTAAACCCTAAATCTATGAGGTGCTGTATATAAAGTGCATCAGTGTTTGGGCCTTGAAGCGCACTCCACATTTTAGTCTCAGCATGGAGACTGAGCTGTCAGTGGCTCCTAATCACATGACCACTGCAATAGCTTGTGATTGCAAGGCATTCTGTGAATGGCACCCATGCTAAATATGCAAACCCCCCCCCCATGTTTACTATATAGTGGGACAGATGCTACGCATGGGACTTGAAAGACAGTAGTGATCACTGTTGTAGCAGAGACTACTGCACTGCTTTCCAGCTTCCTCAGGGATACACAGGTATGGAATGTGCATACCTACAATAGTCAAGCTGGACAAATGTACCTATTTTTTAAAATTTAGCTTTAAGAACGCTGTATGTAGTGGGCCAATGATACTGAAAAGTACATTTTCTGTTAACATACACATAATCTTCATTAGGCAGCCAAGAGCATATTTAGCTTTTTTCAAGAAGCCATGCAGTACACGCACTGAGTTATAAAATTATGATATTACAAAAAAAAAAGACAGTAATGCAACAGAAAAAAAGGGATCAATAATAAAAGTGCTTAACAAATGCCCTGGGTTCTTTTTCTGGTAAAGTTCATTGAACGGGTATAAAAAATAATCAGTGTTGGCTCTCAAATACAGATCATTGGCTGATGTTTTTCATTGATGGTATTATTATTATTATTATTATACAGGATTTATATAGAGCCAACAGTTTGCTCAGTGCTCATAGGAGAGCTCCAAACTGCTGGTGCAATATTTATTTTCTGGTCACTAAGGAAGGTGTGGGCAGAAATTACCGGACCAATCCAGAGGTCTAAGGAGTGGTATCTTCAAAAATATACAGGTTATATTCTGGTAACCAGTATATGATCATCCAGAATGGGATTACCTTTAAAATGAATACAAATATGGATATCAGATGCTTATTTTACTTAGGATAGAATGTGCTTAGCCCACCTCTATTACCTCCTAATATAGTTGTGATTAACCACATGCCGCCCAGCTACTGTAGAAATACGGCGGCAGGGCGGCACGGCTGGGCAAAAGCACGTTTTAAAATGTGTGTTTTGTAAACAGGTAGGGGGCGTGCGCGAGTTGCACCTCCGCCCTAACTGTCCCGCCGATCACAGCCGCGGATGTCAGTCGCCAGGTCACAGCCGGTCGTTACTGGCTATGTCCCGGCGATCGGCAGCAATTGCTGACAGAGAGCACAGCTGTAGTAGCTGTGCTTTCTGTCAGTTCCCTGACAACTCCAGGACACGCTGATCGGGATAGAAGAGTTTCTCTCTCCGGATCAGCGGTGTTCCCTGCAGTACACACCCCCGCCCCCTAGTAAAACACTCCCCTCACACAGTTAACACTTTCCCTTAATAATAAACTTAACCCCTTCCTCCCCAGTGCCATTAGTACAATGTCAGTGTTTTTTTTTTGCACTGATCACTGTATTGGTGTCACTGGGGATGTTAGTGACCCCAAGTCAGTACCCCCCAATGTCAGAATGTCCGCCATAAGTTGCTGATCGCCACCATAAGTCATCGATTGCCGCCATAAGTCGCTGATCGCCGCCATTATTAGTATAAAAAAACTAAAAATCCCAGTATCTTTCCCGCCATTTGTAAACGCTATAACTTTAACGTAAACCAATTAATTTACACGTATTGGTTTTTTTTTTAGCAAAGACATGTCGCAGAATGCATTTTGGCAGAAATTTATGACTAAATTTGATTTTTAAATTTTTTTTTACTGGACATGTTTTATAGCAAAAAGTCCAAAATATTGTTTTTTTTCCCTCAAAATTGTCAGCCTTTTTTTTTATAGCGCAAAAAATAAAAACCGCACAGGTGATCAAATACCACCGAAAGAAAGCTCAATTTGTGGGGAAAAAAAGGATGTAAATTTCATTTATGTACCATATTGCATGACCGCACAATTGTCCATTAAACTAGTGCAGCGCTGTATAACAAAAAAATGGCGTAAATTCCAGTATCTATACCATAGTTTGTAGACGCTATAACTTTCACACAAAGCAATCAATATACACTTATTAGGATTTTTTTTACCAAAAACATGTAGCAGAATACATTTTGGCCTAAATTTATAACCAACTTGAGTTTACTATATATTTTTTATAGCTGAAAGTAAAAAATATTGTTTTTCTTCAAAATTTTTGGCCTTTTTTTGTTTATAGTGTGAAAAATAAAAAGCGCACAGGTGATCAAATACCACCGAAAGAAAGCTCTATTTGTGTGAAAAAAAGGACGTAAATTTCATTTGGGTGCAGCATTGCATGACCGCGCAATTATCAGTTGAATTAGTGCAGCGCTGAGTAGCAAAAAGAGGCCTGGTCATTAAGGGGGGTAAATCCTCTGGAGGTGAAGTGGTTAAAATTAAAATGCAGGTAATTAATTGATACTTGTGAATATGTTCTTATGCTTGTTGTAATGTTATAAGCTCAGGATTTATGAAACACATTTTATTTTTGACTCTGTAGGTAGGGATAGTTAGCAAGAAATGTGTATTCTGATTTTCTATAAGTTTTTTTTTTTTTACGATAGATTACCCCAATGGATATCTGCTTAAGGGTTCCAGTTACATAAGCCTGGAAATTGGAATGTTCTATGATAGTTATTAAAACACCAAACGTTGGATGATTATTCCCCTAGTTGCTAAGGTCCTGTTAATGGAGTTTATGATGGGCTAAAATGAAAGGTTAGCTTTTTTGCTTGGCTCTGTCTTGATGTTAATTAAAGCAGAACTATACTCACCTTCAGTCCCGGAGCTCCCCGCTGGCTGCTGACATCTCTGGGCAGCTGGCTTTCGGGTATCAATTGCTGGCTGGTTTCAATGGCCAGGCTGAGATCAGCTCCTGCTTAGCATTGACGAATTAATGCAACAAGCTGCATGTGCACAGATCGTTGTACAGGGGTAGACAGGCAGGTAGGCAACTTAAATGTAGAAGAGACATAGCATGTTTCTTCTACATTAAAAAGCCTGCCTGTTTGCTGATTTTTAATTTTTGCCATAAAGTTCCACTTTAGGATGCTAAGTGATTCTGCTGTTTTCTATCAGTGTACTGATAAAGATTGTTTGGAATGTGGCTAAAACGTTGTTTATTATAGGACATGCAGTCCTTGCGTATACTCCTGGGTAGGGGGATATGGAATCTATTTAATGCTACCCTATAGACAGAATTTGAAAAAAATCTAACCTGTGTCTCAACCTGATGAATTTTAAGGCTAAGGTTATCCAGGTGTTCCTGATGAGTTGCGGGTTGCCTTGACCGCATTTCCATCATAGCCAGGTAAGATAAATGTCTGTTTTCTTCCCTTGTGAGCTCAGAGAGGCCACACCTGTAGAGGCAGAAGTTGCTGGGCAAGTGATCTGCAGCCAGGTGAGAGGAACTCCACTGTCAGAACTGGCCTGTGGGCAGCCACACAGAAGCCTAATAGGTAGTAGCCTGCAGCTAGTTTGGAAAACCCAGCTACTGTGGGGAGTCCATCCTAAACTGTTACCAGAGTACTGTAACTCCAGTGGGTGGCCCTGTACCCTCAGGCCAAGTGTTACTAGAGCAACCCTGGACTTCATTGAGAAAGACCCTGTGTATGAGGATACTTGCAAGTGGATGTTTGTGTTCTGTAGTGATTCTTGGTAAGACTCTCTGTTGTTAGTCTTACAGACACTATGCAGCCACATTTTACTCTGATTGAGTCACAGAGACATTACTGTGAAAAGTCCATGTTTGTACAGCTCTCATAATCTGTTTTTGTATTCTTCTGTAGTGTATCATGCTCTTTGCCATTCTGTTTTGCACTATAAATTCTATCTGTTTAGTAAATGCAATTACAGTTTCTCTCTGTCTGACAACCAATTGCCCATCTTGTTATAGTTCCAGTGCCTCCATTTTACTAGAAGCTCTGAAAACATTGTAGTGAAGTGCTAAAAAGTATCCCTATTGAAAAAATGAGATTTACACCCCTAAAATAAAAGCAATGTGTTTGCCACATCCTGCCAGTAAGGAAACATTATTTACCTGATCTCTGGGAATTCGATGGTCATTTGAAGCATACAAATGATGCGAAATAATATAATAGCACATGAGCCAAAAGTTCATAAGGATAGCCCAATGATATCATATTAGGCAACTGATGCCTTGATACTTCCTAATCTGTATTCCATAAATTTGCGTGGAGCAGACAATGGCCAAAAAAAAGTCTGAAAACGCTATAGGCAGTTGAGGTAAATATCTCTGTAGAGTGTTTATTTTCCATGTTTGCCTTATGTGGTCATCTCAGGACATTTTTAGACAATAGGAAGAGAGTCTAAACTAAAGAAAAGAGTCCAGAGACTGTCCGCACCTCAAGTAGTACACAGCCAACCTTTTGTAGTGTGTAGGTTTGTGGATGACTTTAACATTCAAAACTGGTGCTGAAACTTTAAATGTAAATCAGACAGTGTAATTCCTTCTAGTCATGCATTAGAATATTAAATTTAAGACAGTAATTGCAAAATGTAATTGCTGTGAAAACAGGGAAGTTGTATAATAGTCTGAGACGCGTTCACGTGGTGCAATGTTACCAAAAGCTGCAGGGAGCAGCATGCGTCCAAAAGGACTTTCTATTTTCTAGCTACTCCTGCAACTAGGAAGGCACTGACCCCTGTAATACTGGAAAAGTTTGATTTTTAGTACTGAAGCATTAAGCTATTGAATCCTTTGTCAAGTCTTCACATCTCCAATATGAAAGGATGGCTTTCTGTGACTTCTCTTTCCTTTTCTCTTTCTTCTGTCTACTAGATTCTTATATGAAAAAAACATCAAACTAGAGACGGTGTTTCTCCTCTATTCCTGTAAAGAGGAACACAGTACTTTGCTAAACTAACTGCTACACAGAAGGTACCAAGGGTACCTTTCTAGTAACAATAATCCTTACTGACAATGGCACCAGAACCTTCCAAAGAACCATAAACAAATACCAAGCCTCTAGGTGCATAGGCCTAGGCACATTCTTCCTTAAATCCCCATAAGTATCAAGATGACAATAGGTCAGGCATTTCCCTGGAATTAGAATTAGAGACTGTGGCAGCACTCTCAAAATGCCTTCTGTTACCTGAAATCTGCAAGATCTGGTGCCAAACGGTGAATGCTATCCATCGGCTAGCTTAGCATTATAGTTTTCTGTCCATTTCGTGTTTACTTTAGTTAGTACAGTGTAGGATAATAATAGAGGGCCCCAAGGGTGGCCCCCGACAACACAGACCACCAAGGCTTTTTATCCCAGAGAATAGCTGCAGGTGCTCCCCATTTCCAAGCCACCTCTTGTCTTTGCCCCTTACCCACCTCCAACCATCAATCCTTGGTAACACCCACCTCCCAGTACCACCCCTTCCAGAGAATACAGAACCAAGTATCATTTTGTGGTGCTAATTTGTATGGAATTTGTTAATGATAGCAAGAAAATCAGTAAATTAGATCCCCTGCAGCCAGCAACATTAGATCACCCAACAATAACAGACCCCCTGCAACAACCCCCCACCAAGCAATGATGGATTCATCCCAGCGACAACAGATCCCCCCAGCAACAACAGATCCCCCACCAGTCAGCATCAATAGAACCTCCAGTACACCCCAGCACCCCTTAGAAGTGCATACATTTATTGCTGGAGGTGTTGGAACTGTGTTTCCCTGTGTTACCGCTGAAAAAAAGTCCCGCCAAGCACACAATATTAAGTATATGCAGGGCTTTTTTTCAAAAGGAACATTGGGGGGGGGGGGGGTGCAGTTCTGACGACTCCAGCACTGAATGTACTGTATGTATGGCAGGATGTAGTGGGCTGTGTTAGAGGGTATATTGTTGTTGGCTGCTGGGGATCTATTTTTGCTGGGGGAATCTATTGTTGTTGGGGAGGTCTTTTGTTTCTGGGACGGATCTGTTGTTGAGGGAAGGGTCTATTGTTGATTGCTGTTGCTGGGTCTATTGATGCTGACTGCTGGGAGATCTATTGCTGCTGGTGGGGTTCTATTGTTGCTGTGGTGGATCTATTGTTACTAGAGGGTATTTTGTAGCAGGGGTGTCTCTTGCTGCTGGGGGGGTCTATCATTGCTGGGGTGATCTATTGTTGCTGGTGGGGTCTATTGTTGCTATGGGGAATCTATTGTTTCTGAGGGTATCTAATACATGCTTATCTTGTTATCATTAACAAATTCCATACATGATCCCCTATTGCCCGGGGGCCCCATGAGTTGTCAGTCCACCCCTGAGTGCACCTATTCTCTGAAAAAATAAATCCCTGTTTATATGTAATGCTGAAGAAGAGATTGAAGGCGTGTTGCCAGAATGCCAGAGTCTTCAGATGTATGTTATATAACACTACTAGAGATCACTGATCGTACAATTTATTAATCTATATTCCCGCATTTTTTTTCCCTGCATCCTCCCTAAAATGAATGTTTCCTAATATTCAGCACAAATAAGAGAAACAAATACATAAAAGAATAAGAATGAACAGCACTGAAGAAGTAAAATGTGGAAGAAATAAAGTAGACCATCCAATCAGAAGGAACTATTGTGATGGAGCTACTATAATGGACATTATTCCTTCACTAGTTTTGACACCAACACACTAGCTAAATAAAAGGTTTTTTTTGTAATTTTTTTTAGTAAATGAATATATTCGTAATTATTAGATTTAGTAAATTTATTAAGGCTATACATTTTTTTTATTCAATTATTTTTTATTAAAGGATTTTAACATATAAGTGAGGATATAGAAACATAAACATGAAAGGTTCACATTGGTAGGAGCACAGCATAAGGGGAAGAAAACATAATGATCCCCGCCATTTGGCCGGGGACCTAGGGGTTCTTGTCTTTTATACATGAGAGGTATGCTCGATGAGATGTGAACCAAGTTGGCGCAGTAGTAGAGTGTAGTTAGGAAAAAAAAAGGATATCGAATAAACATGGGGGGGGGGGTGGGGGGGAAGAGGGAGGCATCGAAACAGTTAGCATAGGATATGATAGGTCAGTATTTGTTGGCTATCAGTGTAATGAGCAATTGGGATTTTTTAACCATCGAGACCACTGGTTGGTGAACTTGTGGTAGGAAGAGTTGTGGAGGGCTAATCTTTTTTCCATCTCACATTGGTGATTTAAATCTGATATGAAGCGAGACAGAAGGGGAGTGGTGGTGGATCGCCATAATTTGGTGATGTTAATTTTTGCAGCTGCTAGAGTATGGATGATAATGGTACGTGAATTTATGGGGAATTTATCGATTCCGATGTGGAGAAGAGCTAGTGCCGGATTAGGGGTTACCTGAGTTCCCGTGATGGAGGAGATTATCTGAAAAACCTTGTTCCAATAGGATTTTATATACATTTTTTTTAAAATCATTTTACCTAAATAGCATAATTAGCAAAACAGAGTTTCTGTTTCTGCAAAATCTTGCAGAAAAAAATTTGTCACCAAAATGACTCCACTCATCCCCAGCAGTGTAGTGCATCAGTTCTGGCAGTGCAGGTAATGCATTACCATGTATCACATTGTAGCAATTTTCATAGGGCATATACAGCATGTGCAAAAGAGGGTTCCTTCTGTGATAACCTTACTAGCGCAATACCCAACACAGAGGTGCAACACCCAGAGTGAGATGAAGACAATCAAGAAATGATGAATCTAACAGATTCCTCTATCTACTTTAAGGCCCCTTTTATACCAGCAATCCAGCTAGGACCACCTGCCAGTTTTTCAGGTGGACCTAATCAGAAGGTCCATGCATTCCTCTGGACACGTGTAAACTGACTTGTGTCCTGCCTACCTCCAAGTCTGATCTGGTCTGCTAAAAAATAGAAGGGGATCCGTCCTCTTCTTTTTAGATGGAGCAGATCAGAGGGTAGTTGGGTGTAAATGAACAGCAGAGGCCACTTTTTCTTGGCCACCCATATAGCAAAGTGGGCTTTGTCTGTGTCTGTTCTGCAGAAACTAAGCGGACATGGATGTGTCATCTGCCCGCTCTGTTCTGATCAGCCCGGGATCTGTGAGGAGTTGATCCCCTGCCGATTGGAACGGAATCTGCCCCATGTAAAAGGGGCCTAAGAGTGCAGTCAGACGAAAATTGTTCATCTGACAATTTTCAACCCAACTACTTCAGTTTTTCAATTAAAGATGTCAGGCAGGAGGGGAATTGGCCAAATAATCAGGAACATGGTCATTTTAGGGAAAACACTGGCTACTAGAGCCCTAGAGCCTCTCATTAGTTAAAGTTCCCCATGTGGCCCTCAGCCAGCCATTGAGCATCAGGGAGTTGGATTATTGGAGCTGTTAGTTCTCTGCTTCCCTTTCCTTTTTATTTCCGGTTTCTTTTGTCCAAATGTTTCAACATTTCAGTAACAATCAGTTTCCTAATCTATACAATAATACAAGGTACCTTTCCCCTGTGTTAGACAAACATGCAATGTGAAGGTCTGCTCAGTATATTCCAAGTGACAAATCCACACATTTCTTTTTTTAGCTTTAAATAAATGCCGCCAGGGGTTGCTCTATGTTTTACAAGCATTATCCGGTATCCGATATGGTTCTACAAACAGAAGTAGACAGCCTGTCATTCAGAGTCTTGATTTCATCAAAGCAAACAGACAGACAAGAAGAATATTCTAATATCCCATTCCCTTCCAACAAGCAGGCTCGGTTTCTTTATCTGAGAGGAGCAGTGAACTCTATTACCCATGCAAGGACAGCGGTAATGATGTTTGCACGGGAAGGGAATGCATAAAAAATGGTACCATGTGTGCACTGGTATTCATATTCACACAAAGTGTACATTAAGTGTAAACAATTTACAGATTTATACAATTAAAAAAATCAATGGTTAAGAGAGGGCTGGTCACATTCATATAGCCTTTAGGAAGATGGAAATTCTAAGCTTTCATTTGCTAAATCCCTATTGTATGAACATTTTCATCTTACTTCATCATTTGTTGCATCTCAATGCCGATGATCTCCTGCATCCTCTTTGTGGTTACTTTCTCTCTATATGCATGTACTTCAGTAACATTTTTCAGGGTGAACACTGTGAAACATGCCTGAGCGTGCAACACGGTTACAATGGTAGACAGTGGCAGAGTATTGTACAGGAAGTGCCTGAACAAGGACCATTATGGCAAGATCACCAGGTGTTATTTTAATAAAAGATGAACATTTAAAAATCCTGAAAATGACTTTAATAATTTCTCTGAGGAGAAAAGTCAGGAATATATACTTTTTAAGTTCCGGTATGACAGTAGACACTTTTGCACTATGTCCAGGGTTATTCTCTACACATTTTTTTATTACATTGTAAGATAATGACTTCTACAATTACTTTAGAATCAACCTGTCAGATATTTATAATTTTAAAGTACGGTACATTTATGACAGTACGCAATCATAAAATAATCATTAAAAAATTATGCTCGATTATACCATTTGTTGTAAGCAAATTCCTCATTCCACGTGTATGTTTCTAAACATACTCTTGAACTTGAATCAATTAAAAAAAAGAAAAATCAGATGCCACAAAGTACCTGCTAATACCACTGTTAGTTGGAAAACATGAAGTTTTCAAATGACTTACTATGCCTCTTAGAAAATACATTGAGGTGTTTGCTTTCTAAAAAGTGATCCTTTTATGGGTGTTTCCACTGTCCTGGTGCTCTGGGGCCTCAGAAAATGTGATAGGTAGTCAGGAAATTAAATATGTAATTTATGCCCCTAGAGAGCCTGAAGGTGTTCCTTGGATTTTGGGCCCCTCTGTGTGGCTAGGCTGTGAAAAGGTCCCACATGTGGTATCGCCAATGTGTTTTGGGGTGTAATTCTAAGTATGCTTATGATGTGTATTAGAAATATCTTATTAATTGACAACTTTGTGTAAAAAAATACATTTCCATTTTAATTCCGTATTTTCCAGAAACTTGTTACAAAAAATTTGACATTTTCAAAATGCTCATTATGCCTTTAAGAAAATAATTTGAAGTGTTCGCTTTCCAAAACTTTTTTTTTTGCAGGTGTTTCCACTGTCCTGGTGCTGCAAGGCCTCAAAAATATGACAGGTAGTCAGGAAATGATATGCGTAATTTATCCATAATGTATGCTCCTTGAAAGTCTAAAGGTGCTCCTCGGATTTTGGGCCCTTCTATGTATCGAGGCTGTGAAAAAGTCTCACATATGTGATATCCCCATAATCAGGAAGGATAGCAGGTTTAATTATTTTGAGGTGTAATTATACGTGTGTCTACACTCTGAGTAAGACATAACTCGTTAAAATTAAAACTTTGTGAATAAAATCTTATTTTACTGTATTTAATTTCTTTACTTTCAAAAAAATGTAATAAAAAAATGACACCTTCAAAAAGCTTACAATGCCTCTTACTAAATACTTTTTCCTGTCTACTTTCCAAAAGGGCTCATTTGGTGGGTATTTTTACTGTTCTGGCTTTTTAGGGCCCCAACAAATGAGATAGGCACTCATCATCAGGATTCAATCAATTTGCAAATATATTTATCATAGTTTGTTGACTCTATAACTTTCACACAGATTAAATAATATACACTGATTTGGGTTGTTTATATCAAGGAAATGTAGCAGAATACATTTTGGCCTAAATTTATGAAGAACGATTATTTATTTGCAAATATGTATAATAGAAACTAAGAGAAACATTTTTTTTAAAGCTTTGTGGTATTTATGGTATTTTTTGGTATTTTCAGCTATAGCAAAAAAATTAAAAACCCAGTAGCCCATCTGGGTACAGTGTTGCATGACTGAGTAATTGTCATTCAAAGCGTAACAGCGCTGAAAGTTTAAAAATAGACTGGGCAGGAAGGGGGTGAAAGTGTCCGGTATAGAGGTGAATAAAGCTAACTACTAATCTTGGACCACAGAATTTTTCAAATGGACTTGTAAACTAACAAATTAAAATCAAACTCCAGTTAACACACAGATAGTTTCACCCATTGTCTATTTTCTTTTTTAGATAAAGTTGTTGTTTTGTAATACAAATGGAAATTTTTTAAAATAAAAAAATTCCTACTCCATCCAAAATGGAAATAAAATTTCCTTTAGATATATTTTAAGATTTACACTGCCCTACATAAAATTGAATGATAGTGCCCTTCTTCCAGAACCTGCCAACAAACAACTTGACCACTGCTGGAAAACTAAAATTTAGGACCTGTGTCGATGAGCTACAGACTTGTGTCAATGGCATACATTTGACATCAGTTTGAGACACTTATGACATCTTTCAGAATTCACGGACATATGTCTTTGATATGCAGTTAAACTCCTGACCGTTTTTTTGGTGGCTTTTTCATTCCTATTAACTTATATGAAAATTCAAAACCCACTTGAAGTGAACAAAAGTCAGTCGACACAGGTGGGACAATGATGCCGAGTTAAAAGAGGAAGTGCTTGAATGACTCTGGGGATAAATCAGTCTGGAAATTGGACAGGGATATTAGACTAGACGTGAAATTATGTATCACACAGCATGGAAAAGAGTGTGAATGGAGCACTAAAAGGCATGTAAAAACATATCCAAGGCTGGATTTGGACATTAATCCAGATATCCAACAAATGTAGATAACTAACAGAAGCCCTCACACAGAGAGCTAAATAAGAACTTCAACAGAGATCCTGAGCACATTCTACCCCTACTGTCACTCATCTGCACGTCAAATAAGAGCCAATTAAAGTGGTTGTAAACCTCTAATATGAAAAATGAATAAAGCGCATCCTATCTATTGTGTGTACTTGCCTCTATCCAAAACACCTAGTGTGATTTTTTTTCTGTTCTCTTGTTCCTCTTCTGTTCACCTGACACACTTCTTACTAACTATGTCGACACCAGACAATCCCAGGAGATGCCCACTGCCCCCACCTCCCCAAGGACACAGCATGTGACTGACAGCCTCAGTTGTGCATGTTTCTCTATGAGACTATGTACAGGGGTTGTGTCCTTTCCTTCAACTAAGGTCTCAAATTACACTCAGCTCCCTGCTCTATGCTGCACAGTTTGTGACATTAGATCCCAAACCCCTATCTTCTGGAGCTGAAAAATTATGTGTAATTTCTAAATCTTGAAAGGCTGTAAAGGAGAGAGGGCTTTGGATATATAGGAACAACTCATGTAGGAGGATTTGTTTTACCTCTTTGTATCCCATGAGGCTAGTCACTTCAGTAGGTATATGTAAGGGTTTACAACCACTGTAAGTATTCCACTGAATAGTGAAGCAGTGGAGATGTGCTACAACATTGCAGTTGGAGCTGATTATAGTCATTGCTTTATTAGCAGTGCAGGGCTTGCATCCTGTACCTACCTCCACCTCAGCCACCTTATGTTGACACATGTATATCACCTGCTGGGGGATAGTGAGAAAAATATAAAAATGATACTAAAAATAAGAAAAAAGTTGTCATCTCCCAATCTGCTTTCCATGAGTGGCAGTAAGGGAAATATGGCCATTCATTTTGATTAATGTTAAAACATTTAGAAGGGATTGCTGCATAGAACAGTTATGTGTGACAACAGAATGAACAATTATAAGATTTTGTATGAACATGTATTAATACCTTTGTACTGTTTTTTCACAATATATATTTCTAGGCTCTCCAATTCAAGGAAAATGCATCAAATAACTGGCTATGATAAAAACAAGAACTGGGATGACCCATACAAGTTACTATCCATCTATTCTACAAACTTCCATTATACCTTTCTCGTTTTTCAAGCTGTACTCTTCAATCACTGAGCTATTTTGCTGAAAAGTGTGGAGCATGAATCAGTATCTGCAACCCAGCAATATATGCAGACAGAAAATGAAAACAACAGACAGAAGACATCACAAAAAGTATCTGAGAGATCAATAATTAAATTCTGAGATTAAACGTAGTTTAAAATTGCATCTGTTGAGCCACCTAAGAGGTTGCAATATTCATACTACAGTCTGTCATATTTTTTAAATTTTCTTTTGAAAAAACGAGTTTTGAACATGGTAGTGGTGAAACTTAAATTATAAGTTAACAAAAAAAAAGGAAAGGCTAACAACACTGATGCCTCAAATAACAGGATTATTGTCATTGTGTATGCTCTAAATCAAGGTTTCTCAACCTTTTTTAGTCAAGGCACCCTTTAAAATTATGGACAATGTCAAGGCACCCTCTAAAAGTATGGACAGTCCCAAGGCACCCTCTAAAATTATGGACAGTCCCAAGGCACCCTTTAAAATTGTGGGCAGTCTTGAGGCACCCCATTCTAAAATGTAAAAAACTATTCTAATAGTTTTACATAACACAGCAACATTCATAAATGTAGGACACCCAACATTAGAGGAGATTTATTTTTCCTAAGCAAATGAACTTTTACACACTGGTACTGACTAGTATTCCAATGTTTATCTTCTCCCTCCATTTTTCTCCATCACTGAGCTAATGTGACCCCAGCACTGATGGAGAGAGGCAGGGGAGAGTCAAACAACGATGCTGTGCAGACAGCCGACATCCTCCTTATCAACTGATGATGTCATGGGTTGTCAGGATGCCAGCAGCTAGAAGGATGTTGTGGTGCACAATGAAAACCTGTGGCTTTGTGTAATTAAAAGGCAGGATTGTTCCACTCGCTGGCTTGGATACAAATTTTTGCGGCAATTTTTAGAAGTTTTGCCAATGCACCCCTGAAGAAACCTCAAGGCACCCTGGTTGAAAAAGGCTACTTTAGACAAACAATTAACATAAACAATTACAGGTATCATGTGTATGGATGTACACACAGAAGTGCCGTTTAAAGTGTACCTGTGTCACATTGGCATGACAAATTCTGGACATGTAAAGTAGATATGTAAAGGTACCTGCATCTGTGTTCTCATGCCTTGGTAGTGAGCCTATCAAAGGTAAGAGTGCTATAATATGTAGCCTTAATATGTAGCCTCACTATTGGTTTCTCCATAATAGCGATTTCAGCTTCGAGACAAAGGTCCTCTGGTACGCAAGGAAAAAAACGTCAAAGTGTGCCCTACTTACCTGAGCTGAGACTTGCACCTCTGTACATGCTGTGGTTCAGCCAGAGATGCCAGTCCTATATTTACCACCATTTTTGGTCCATGAAGGACCTAACAGGATTCAGGATGGGGAATGTTGCAGGGCAGGATTAGGAAGGGAAAGACAACCAACTAGCATTAGTAGGGACATATTTCTATGGGACAAATAATGTGGGTCATGGTGCCTTGCCAACTGCAGAGCACAATGTAAGGTGGGTGTTTCTTAAAGGACATGGTTTATTGTGAAACACCGTTGCACATTTTCAAGCATCAACTTCCTTTGCAACTCTAGAAGTTGGCACTGAAAAACGTCTCTCTGCCAGATGCTGTCATCACAGGTCTGAATTAAGTAGCTTTATGGTGCCCAGCATCACTGAGTGCAGGTCCTGCTCTGGTCAATGACTAAATGGTAAATTATCTCCACTCATGGCTACCAGTTAATTATTTCTTATTAGCACAGAGCATCATATAGCTACCTCATTCAGGCCTGTGTCATTGGGCCAGTACTAATAAGATATCATGAACTGGTGGGCCAGTATTAATAAGACATCATGAGCTGGTGACCCTGAGTGATGATACTTTACCTTTTAGACACTGATCAGAGCTGGACCTTCTTTCAATGATACATGCTGGGATTGTATAGATGCCTCATTAAGACCTGTGATCATAGCATCTGGTGCTCCTGTGCCCTAGCACAGTTCTCCCCTAGGGTATTGCAAATTGGTTAAATTGTGTAATTTAGTCATAAGGCAGAAGCAGAGCTAGGTTTTTATGAACATTATTGTAACCAACATTAATCTTCCATTTGAGACCTATGGACGCTTATAACTCATCACAAGTTCAAACGTTATTCTGCATTTCACCCTTTTATAAAGGTGCTAAAATGAGGTTTCTGGTATGAAAAAAAGTTTTTTAATGTATGACAGCAAATAAAAACAAATTGGCATTATGTAAGGGTCAATAATGGATTAAACTTTTATTTTAAAAAATTATTAAAAATTTTTTTTGTTAACACTTCATACAGAATAGTAATTTAGCAAAGGTTTCAACTGTGTGATGTGTTAATGTGTTATCGTAAGGTGTCTGATACTGGAGCTGCTTACAGAAAAAGCAGTGACATTTCTCTTTCAATAAATCATTGAGGCTCTTTTTCCTCAACATCAACACACTGAGAAATGAATATATGGATTTGTAAAAATAAATACTGCCCTAGTACATTGATTTGTTCTAGGTGTTAAATGGCAGACGGTGTAGACAAAGAGATCCATTTCATGTATGGAGAGCTAAAGTGCTATGCTTCTCTCCAAGCCTTGCTTTGTGCTGGAACACTCATTCACTTGTATATCTCAGGCTGATAATTTACAACTACAAAGTGGAGACTGTGTGGAACATTGATCAGTCCATTATATAATGGCAAAAGCTATGGTAACAGTAATAGGCAAAGATAAGCTAATGGTTAAAAACATGCTTGTTCCCAGCACTATAGAACAAGGTGAACTGGTTTTTCAATTGAAATAAACAGAAACTGTGGCACCAGCAGTAAGGGAAGGCTTTGCAGAATAAACTGGCCACATAGTGAAGAATTCAGAAGAGTAGGGTTACAGTTGAGTATATACTGTGACCTAAGCACTAAAATAGCAAATTTGAAAAGGAACATTTGCAACATTTTCCTAAGACGTTGAAATGACCAAGAGCAACTACATTACTGATGTTACCAGTCTTTTCTGAGGAGTTCTCACAGAGCTCTTAAAACTTGTGTAGTGTCCTCCTAGTGTAGTGTAGGCTTCTAGGTAAATTTATTTGGCTCCCCTGTAATCAGAGGAACAGAAGTTGATTATTCAGGGCTTCTCAGTGTCTCAGAGGCTGCTGCTCGGATTGCATCCCTCTATCTTCTACAGAATTTTAGAAGTGGTAGGAGGCTCCAAGGATTGGCACTCCAGCCAATCCCTGGAGAGGTGGGCCCAGTAGGCGGTGAGAGAGCCCATAAATAGTCTGAGGCCTAAGCAACAGTGCACAGAGTTCCTGGCTCCAGTCATGTGAAAAGTGGATCTGCCCCGGGGCATATTTCTAGAGGAAGCCATCTGGAAAACACAGAGGTCCCAGCTAGGCTTAGCTGGGGGCCTATTCATACATTTAAGTCTAGGTATAAAGTTGGGTCTGGAAAAGTTCACTGGAGAGAACCAGGAGGAAGTTGGTGGGAAAGCGTCCAGCTGTCCTATGGTGCTGCGGGTCTACATCTCCCTCATTAGGAAGAGACTGGTAGATATCCGCAGGAGGCAACCAACTGACAGTGTGTAGTTTTCATCTCTGGAAGGAGTACTAGTCACCATCAGTATAGAGATGCTGAGGGACATTCCTTTTTGTACAGTGCAGCCATAAAGCTAAGGAGTTCTTAAGTTATTCAGTTCTGCAGCTTATTGTGGTATCTCATGCTCTCTCTCCCTATACAAGTTTAATGTTCCCAATAAAACCTAAAAGAAACCCCTAGACTGTTCTTTGTAGCCAGTGGAAGAGTGCAGAAAATGCTGTGAGTGTGCTTTAAGTGGGGGAAGAAGATTACGTTCACCAGCGGCTTTTATGGGGGTGCACTACACCTGGAAAACCAGAGCATGAGAGACACTGTTTGGTAGCAGGTTTCTGGAGGGGGAGGAGGTTTTATTTATCCAGTTATATATGAACAGTTTAGGATACATTTTTATTGTTTATGATTCTCTATTTTGGACACTTCTGCTCATGTTAGCTGACAGCAGACATGCTATTAAGCTGGTTGTGACCATTTAGCAACCAAAGCAGCTGTGTCACTACTCATACATATAAAAGCATATTTAAGGACGTCCATCCCAAAAGACATTGAAAACAAGTCTACCATCATTACAGTGCCCTTACAAAAGTGGTAGGAGTCCACTAAGGATAAGTAAACAAAGTGGTCACTTTAATGATTTTATTGTATACATAAAATTTTTTGCTATTTTTGTAACCACGCAACCCTTAAGCCTAAGCCTAATCATACCTTAACCCTTACCCTTCTGCAAATTTGAAGGGACCCTGTCATTTCTCTAAAATATTCAAGCCAGCAGTCTCCTGTAATAGAAGAAGCGGAATATTTACCTCTCCAACAGGCAGCAATGACATTGTTGCTGTTTTATGTGTTAGAGGTGCTGCTGCTATCCCTCTTGGTATTTGATAGTTTGTACTCTGCTGAGCACTGTGGTTCTTTCTATTGCCCGTTATCCTATTACAGGACACTTGCTAGCCACTAAATATGCAAGAATTATGCTTTTTACTATTACAGGGGACTGCTGCATGCAGAGGTGTCAATAGGGTTGGTGTCACCCGGTGCGGTAACAATTTGTGACACCCCCTCCAACGATCCCCGTAGAATGGATCGGATCTGTGGATTGAGCATAATGGATCGGACTCCGATCCATTATGCTCAATCCGCAGATCCGATCCATCCTGCGGGGATCGTCAGCTTTCTCTACAACTTACCTTTTTGTGGAACGGGCCCGGTGTCACCCCATATAGGTTTCATGCCGACGAACCCCGCAAGACAGATCGGATCTGCAGATTGAGCATAATGGATTGGAGTCTGATTCCTTATGCTCCCCAATCCGCAGATCCTGTGGGGATCATCGGCTTGCTTTACAACTTACCTTTTCGTGGAGCGGTTCCGGTGTCACATGGTGCGGGCCGCACCCCCCGCACCTGCCTCAGGACACCACTGGCTGCATGGATCTTTTTTACAGCAGTGATAGGATGGTTTTAAAAGCTAAGTTCATATTTGGTACACTTTCTCCAATAAAGTGACCACACAGACTAGGGGCCCCAGTAGGTTAAAACAAACTGATCATTATTTAAAACATTTAATACTGGAATTGCCCATACATGTAAGTTGTTTTCTTTCTTCCTGAAGCCTGGCTCAAATACTCCCATCTCAGTTTACATTCTTGTCCTGGCTAGATGCTGCATCTGTTGGATGCTCGCCTGGCTAGGATAGGGCAAGAGAGAGCACACTGGCCATGCATGGCGCTTGAAAAGACAATTGCTCCTCTGATGCTGTGGACGAGTGTCCAATGGACACAGATTCCTGGGTGGAATATGTAAACTAAGATGGGAAAATTTCCAACAAGCTTTAGGGGGGCAGAAAGGTGAACGTCAAGCCTCCATATCTGTATATTTTTTTATTACTGGAAATATTTGCATTTAAATCTAGCAGTCTTGATCTACCAGTGCCAAGACCTTTAGTTCCATCCTGAATAGCATCAGCGAGTCACTGATCCATACCATTTGTTGACTGGATTTTCCTGGGTTCCATTCACAGCGAGATCATCTCAGCTGTAATGTTGTAAATTCCAATTTGCATATTTTTTGCTTATAAGTGGCGTGAGCTGCCTAATATATGTATTGTAACAATAACAAGCGCATATGGTTTCAAAGGAAGTTGAGAAAGAATTGCTGCTTTCATACACACTTTAATTGCATTCTATGTATTTTCTTTTATAAACGTGAATAAAAATACTGCTAATTGGCCTCACTGTACATAATAAGGGAAAAAATTAAAATGATCTTCAAAGTTTTCAACTATTTAATCTGCAGTATCAAAGACAAGTAAACTTTATTGGTGTCACCAAATTAATGAAGAAGAAAGCGTCTAACGATCCTCAGTCATGAAAAGCTCTAATTGTCAGTGGTATTACCAATAGTCAAATATTCTAAATCATGTTTACCAAAAATGTTTGTGCCTTAAATCAATGTTACTTGTACAGTTAAGTAGCCCTCAGTGGCATAGAGACTGTGGAGACAGTGGTCACAACTGTAACCAGTCACCTGCTACAGGGAGGCTCCATCTGGATTTTGCCATCATTCTCTGCATCTATATTCCTACAGTAAAAGAATAATTAAAGGATAAATGTACTATGCAACCTTTAAAGGGCAAATTACCAAGTGTCTTCTGTATTGAGAGAAAGCCTCACTGAAATCACATGACTTCACATGACCAAGCTCAGGGTATATTCAGGGCAGCATTTATTGCACTAGTCCTCCGAAACTCCGCTGTGGAGAAGAGTCTCTCCACTTGACAAACTCTATAGAACTATAGGGTGCTATGCAGTTTTAGCACTTATTATTTTCAGCATTTTGGTCCCAGCTTTGAATCCCGGTCAGAACACTATCCACATAGAGCTTGCATGTTCTATCTGTGTTCACATGGGTTTACTTCAGGTACTCTCTTATATTACAAAACTCCAAGACATGTTGGTAGGTTACTGGCTCTGGTCTAAATCGGCCATAGTCAGTTTGTACAAATTGGCCATGGAGGGTTGAGGAAAGATCTGGCAACCTACCTCCACCTACCGTAACCTACCAAAATTCTACGAAAAGACTTTGCAGTCCACAAACGGTCACCATCAAATTTAACTGTACTTGAGCAGTTCTGCAAAGAAGATTTGGCAAATATTGCAAAGTATATATGTGCAATGTTAGTAGAGACACA
Organism: Staurois parvus; assembly: GCF_062004578.1. Taxonomy (NCBI): domain Eukaryota; kingdom Metazoa; phylum Chordata; class Amphibia; order Anura; family Ranidae; genus Staurois; species Staurois parvus. The sequence goes on from NW_028318236.1 coordinate 35,625, forward strand.
TCCCAACAAACTAAAGCCTGTAATTAAAGCAAAAGGTGGTTCAACAAAATACTGGTGGGGGGCACCCTTTTCCAACTCAGGGATTCTGTTTTTGATTTTTTTTTTTTTAAATGTCTGACATGTTGGTGTTCTATGTTTCACTTGGATGTTATAAATTGAGTAAATGCAGCCGGATAAAACAAAAACTGTGTCTGTCTACACTTCAGGCTGCAAAGCAACACAATGTGATTATTTTAACCTCCTTGGCGGTATGATTCTTTCCGATTTTTGGTGCTGAAAGCGGTACCATTTTTTTGCATGGAAATATGTAGTTTTTTTTATTGTAGGCCTGTCATTTTTAAGAATAACTCACTGAAATCTGTCCGAACAAGAGTCTAGTAAACATCCCGGGTAGGATAAAATTTGAAACACAAAATCATAAATTATAATTGAATAAATAATCATAAAAAATAATAATATAATAATACATTTAATTCAATAATATAATCAAACCAAAAACACTGAAATGTGAAATATAGCGCCAAGTTAGCACATTGCTGAGCAAAGTCGCAAAATCGTTTTCAGTGTCTGATGACGAATTTCCCCACAAATCATTATCACTCAATTCTGCAAGTGGTTCTGATTTACTATCGCTGTTCTCCTAGCTGATCTAAACCGCTTTTGACCTAAAGGGACACTTTTTGGACGCCATGGACATTTCTCAGTTTCCAGGCAGAAAGAACAGACAAAATGCAGGCAGGGCACAGGACAAAGCATTAGGGACAAGATGTATGTGAAATTGGTTGAGACAGCAATGTTTTACTATGTAAAATGTAAAAAAAAAAAGACATTTTTTAAAATTTTTAAATTTCCCGCCGCTGGCGGCGCCCGTACGTCCCGACGTCACAGGGACAGGACACAGAAGCCGGATGCCGGCATCGGCCGAAGGAGATGGCCGGGGACGCTGCAGGGGACACATCGTGGGAGCGCAGGGTAAGGTAAGTGAAGAACAAATGCCGGAGCAGTGCCGCATGGTATTCCCGAGTGTAGCTCGGGTTTACCGTTTGTGGTACTGAAATGTTACCCCGAGCTACACTCGGGAATACCGCCAAGGAGGTTAAAGAAGGGTGATTCTTTTTTATACCAACTGTATTATTAAAGTGTTACTAAACCCACAACAGTAAAAATCAGTCTGTATATGCAGTAAAGCATGCTTGTTATACTTAATGGGGAACATTAGGGGTTAATCCTCTGCATTGTGTAAAAAGGCTGTTTAATCCTGCCTTCTCTGCCCCTCCTCTTGTTCAAATGTCCATGCTGATAAGACAGACTGAACCCGTAATCTTTCTGCACATGCTCAGTTTAGTGTGTATTGCTAGAGAGGGTTTTTTTTTTTCTTCTTGGGAGAGTGCATGAGATCAGCACAGGGTCAATCAGCACTGTCCAGACAGAGGTCAGGGGTTTTGCATCCTCCTAGAACAGAAAGAAAACTCCTCCTACAAGCTTTAACCAGTGCTCAGCTGAAGTCATAAGACTTTTCTGACTTCTGATGAGAAAAGGTATTCAGCAGTTTATATTTACTGAAATAATTGCATTTCCATGTTGTGTGTACTGTGGGAGACTAGATATAGTGAATGCAGGGTCCTGGGTTTACTAACACTTTAAGTTACAATGACAATGTATATGGTATTGTACACATTTCATGTCACTTATGTTAGGTAGTTTCTCTGTGGGTCTAGTACATATAAACCCTAATTGATGGAAATTCACTTTGCTACAGCACTGTGTAGTATAAACAATTGACCTTTTTATATTTGTTTACCTTTTAGGCCCCTTTCACACAATCAGTCCAATCTGGTCAGCTGGACCTTCCATTCACCTCTATGGAGCGGTGGATATAAACATACTTGTGTTTGTGTTTTAGTGGAGTGTGGTTACTCCCGACCGCCCAGACAGCAGCGTGGGCTGTGTTTGTGTCCGCACTAAATAAAGGAGGCGAACACGGACCTGTCATCGGCCTGCTATGCTCCGATCAGCGGTCAGATCATTTGCTGAGTAAAGCAGAGACCACCCTCTATGAAAGGGGCCTTCTACTTTAAAAATATTTGTTTTCACCTTTTTTAAACATTTGTTGCCTATCAGCATTTCTGTTCCTTTGCAGTCCATTTGCAGACACTTCCTGCCACTCCAGCAATCACAGTATATAGTTTCTCAGAACAGATTTCCTGATGGTGACAAAATGTCCATGCAAAGTGCAATGACACAGCTTCTTACTGTCTCAACAAGGAGAGCATTAGACAGGGTGACAACACAGGAGAGACTACAAAAAAATCTTTATGGAAGAATCAACATGTAGTAATTTAATGAAAGTTGCAGATTTAAAAGTATATAAAATATGGATTCAATCCCCTTTGCTTCAGAGGGTGCGCAAACACAAGAACAATGCTTTTAACATTTGGTGCCCAACGGCCTATCGCTTGTGGACTAGGGCATATAATTTGATTCACTTGGTCACACATGTCAACCTGTGTAAAAGATCTCCTTCATAGACAGTTACAAGAGATCCCACGCGAATCTAGGATACTGATCGAGTTCTTCTTTATGGCAATTAGGCGGTTCGCATGTGTCTGGAAATCTCTGACACTCCACTTTGAAGAAGTGCAATCCATAATACAGGGCATTTTCATTAATGATAAGCTAATGGCGGCATTGGAAGACAAACACCATCAGTTTCTGTGAATTTGGCAGTCCTGTCTTGACTTTCAATCAGTCTCTAGATTTACAGCACGACTGGTCCATCTGTAACTGGTAAATCTGTCATCTCCCCACTCAATCCATCTGAAGACAGAGCCATGTCCAAGGTCTCCAGCAAAGAGAAAACCCTTCCTTCTTTTTTCCTTCTTCCTTTACTTCACCTCCCATGGTGTTTTTTCTTGAGTTCTTTGGCTCCTCCTTCTCTATAGCTCACCAGAGGACCTTCTTTCTCTTTTTTTTTCAGTTTTGACCTCACTATTACCAACACGCATACCTAGGTCTGATGTTTGTGGTCAAACACATAATCAGCAGTATTTTCAGAAAAATTCCCCTTCTTATTTCCACTCTCCTTCTGTACTGTGGAATTGATCAAAAGATTTGGAGGGATTGTCCAATCATCAGGACACTGTACACTACGCAGCTTATGCTACAAGATACAGTATATGCAACCTTGTCTTTATTGTAAAAGTATTGTAATGGAAACTTCTTCACCAAGCTGTTACTGTTTGAGACCCCTGCGTGGGTCCATGATGTTGCCCTACTTCATGAACATTGCATTCATTGATGTTTACGCAGATTATATTTTTCTACATTTCACTTTGATATGTCAATAAAGCTCTTTTGATACCAGAAAAATAAATAAATTAACTTTTGAGTTACATTAACATGTAAAGGTTTACATTAGATATTAGATTTTAGTAATTGGCATTTCATATACTTAACCATTAGCCGCCCGGCCAATGGCCGTTTGGCGGCTTGAAATGCGCTCTTAAATTCCGGGTGCACGCCATTTGGCGTGCTCCTGCACATGCGCAGTTTGCGGCACAGCAGAGCGGCGCAGCAGCGGGATCTGTCACGGGCCGTGCACCTCGGACACGGCCGATGACAGATCCGAGTACCGGCTCCCGTAGCTGGTACCATGTGACCTGCTGTGACCAATCACAGCAGGTCACATGATAGTTGTATACAATGGATGGCTTCATTCATGATGCCATCCATTGTATACTAGTGCCTAGCTGTGAATGGTCACAGCAGGTCACATGCACATGTCATGTGATTAGCTGTGACCAAATCACAGCTAAGCACAAAAAAAAAAAAAAAGCTGAATGAATCGATTTCATTCAGCTAAATGCTTGCTTATAGCAAAGTAATTCTTTGCTATAAGCAAACTGTATAAAAAAAAAAAAAAAAAATACTGATCACTCCCCCAAAGTAGTACAATGTTACTATGGTAACATTGTACTACTTTGGTCATAGTAAAATATGAAAAAAAAATCTTTAAAAAAATGTAATAAAAAATTAAATATAATAAAAAAATAAGAAAAAAAAAAATATATATATATATTTTTTTTTCATACTGTCACCAGTCAGTGTCCATGTTCACCGCCATGCCAGTTATATGAAGACGCTGTACTGCACTGGTGACAGTATGTAAAAAAAAAAAATAGTGAAAATAATTTTTTTAATTTTTTCATTTTCCGAAAAATTATGACAAAAAAATACAACTTCAAAAAACTCGCCATGCCTCTTATGAAGTACGTCGGACTGTCTACTCTGCAAAAAGGGGTCATTTGGGGATATCTGTACTATTCTGACATTCTTGGACCTCAAGAAATTAGATTGGCTGTCAGTACTTCAGGATTGATCAATATTCAGATATATCCCATAGTTTGTGAACTCTATAACTTTCCTACAAACTAAAAAATACATCCTAATTTGGGTTATTTTCACCAAAGACATGTAGCAGAATACATCTCGGCCTAAATTTATGAAGAACAATTATTTATTTGTAAACTTTTATAACAGAAACAAAGAAAAATGCGTTTTTTTTTCAAAATTTTTGGTCTTTTTTGTTAATTTAGCAAAAAATAAAAACCCCAGTGGTGATTAAATACCACCAAAAGAAAGCTCTAGTTGTGTGAAGAAAATGATAAAATTTTAGTTTGGGTACAGTGTTGTATGACCGCGCAATTGTCATTCAAAGTGTGAGAGCGCTGAAACCTGAAAAATGGCCTGGGCAGGAAGGTGTAAAATCACACGGTATTGAAACGGTTAAAGCTTAAGTTAAGATAAATTGTTTTAAATCAGCACAAAGGACAGCTCTTACATTCGAAGAGAAGTGTCCATTGTGCTGGTGAATGCTCTGTTCCCTGAACGCTTTTTTCCCTGCCCCCCACTCTCCATTATCTCCAAAGCTGTTATCGTCTGGTGCTGTGGAGGGTAATACAAGCTGCTGGACCCATCACAGGAACTTGTCTGCACTTTCTGCCCGCCAACTTCATTCATAATAGCTTTTATTAATGAAAAGCGCTCAGTGAATGGAGAAGGCATCCTCCCATCCTCCATTCATAGAGTGCTATTAATTGCAGGAAGCAATAGTACAGTTTCCATGAACAGAGGAGGGGTGCAGAAAGGGTGGGTCTAGTCCGTACTTTTGAGGAGTGCTTTCTGACAGTTCCAGCTGCTCAAATTAACCCCTGCAAGACTAGAAGATCACAGCTCTGGGGGTACAGAGGACTGAAGATCTTACCAAACAGAGCATCTACCAGCACAAGGAACATTTAATTTGATGTAAATATTGTCCTTTGCTCTGATTAACCACTTCCTGTCCACCCTATAGCAGAAGTTCCGGGCAGGGGGCGCCACCCACGCCACCATTCATGGCCAGGGCTGTCAATCACCGGGTCCTGACCGGTGATTACTCATCCGCATCCAGTGATTGTTAAGCATCTCCAACGGGAGGAGAACTGTTTGTAAACAAAACAGCTCTTCTCCCTGTCAGCTCATGCACACTGCCATCCAAAGCAGTGTGCTTACAGTGAAGCACACGGACACAGCACTTAGTAGAACAGCACACAGTTAACCCTTTGATCTCCCCTCATGTTAACCCCTTCCTGCCCAGTGCCATTAGTACAGTGTCGGTGCTTTTTTTTTAGCACTGATCACTGTATTGGTGTCACTGAGGATGTCAGTGACACCAAGTCAGTTTCCCCCAGTGTCAGAATGCCCGCAGCAGTCCCGCTATAAGTCACTGATCGCTGCCATTACTAGTAAAAAAAAAAAATTAAAAATCCCAGTATCTACTGTGATTTGTAAAAGCTATAACTTTCACGTAAACCAATTAATTTATTGGGATTTTTTTTAGCAAAGACATAGAGCTGAATACATTTTGGCCTAAATTTATGATGAAATTTGATTTTCTAAATTTTTTTACTGGACATTTTTAATAGCAAAAAGTCAAAAATATTATTTTTCAAAATTGTCTGTATTTTTTTTTTATAGCGCAAAAACTAAACAATGTGCAGGCTATCAAATACCACCGAAAGAAAGCTCAATACATGGGGGAAAAAAGGACATAAATTTCATTTGGGTGCAGCGTTGCATGACCACGCAATTGTCAGTTAACGGCGTTACGGCGCGGTGCCATAATGCAAAAAAATTGCCTGGTCAGGAAGGGGGTAAATCCTCTGGAGGGCAAGTGGTTAAAAAAAAAATTACATGAACTAAACTTAAACTTCATATCTAGCTTGCTAAATGTGCTACTTTAATATTTCCAAACTAAAATTAGAAATGTTTTTTTTACTGGCAAAAAGGTGTTACATACAACTGTTTCTGTGTTATTGTTAAACATGTGTGTGTAATTAGAGGTAGAAATGTATGTATGTACTAGCTAAGCTAACAAATAATGATTTTCTAATTTTTTTACATCTTCACCAATTAGAAATGAGATGTTACACCTGAAATCAGGTTGATTTTAAAGCCACATTTTATATGCACACAAAGCCGCCTTTTCTCTTTTGAAGTGACTGCACGATTTCAAAGCAACATTTCCCAAACTTGCTGAATCCCGGCAATGTTCCTTGACTCAATCACTTCCTTTTTATCTTTGGTGCAAAGTTGTCTTTTTTCATTCCCCTTTCTTCTTTCAAAGACCATCGTCTATCATCTCCTAATCACTGAATACTAAATGGATCACATGCTGCAATCGGATAGGCTTGCTGAGCTTTATGTTCTGCTTTTTGTGTTTATTTATTAATCGCCTGGACAGACCTGTACATGGATGAATATTTTATGCACCATATAAAGGTTTAAAGAAAAACTCTACATTGGGAATGTGACAAAACCACAATAAGTTATACACCTTAGCTGTATAAAAAAGAAAAAAAAAAAGAATTTGAAAGATGTTGGAGCTGATGGGTTTCCCATGTCAAGCTTCAATATTTGCTGACCTTTTGATATTCAAACCCGCAAACTTCAGAACCATCATTTTCATTTTGAATTTAGTTTGAAACAATTATTCTAATGATTTCATGCAACTTTTTAAAGTCAGGGAATATTGTTTGCTCTTTTATTTGTTTATTTAATTTTTACAACTTTGGGGGTGATATACTAAAACTGGTGCACACAAAATCTACTAGTAACCAATCAGCTTCTAGGTTTTATTGTCAAAGCTTAACTGAACAAGCTGCTTATGGGCAGCACAGTGGCTAAATGGTTAGCCCTTTGACCTGGCAGTGCTAGGTATGTTGGATCAAACCCCAACCACAGCACCACCTGCCTGAAGCTCGCATGTTCTCCCTGTGCCTGAGTGGGTTTCCTCCAGTTTCTTCCCACATTCCAAAGACATGCTGGTTGGTCAATTAGTTCCTGTCTAAATTGTCCCTTGTGAATGTGAGTTAGAGATCTTAGGTTGTACACTCTTTGAGGGTTTGGGATTAATGTTGAGGTACAATATCTATGTACACATGTAAAGCACTTCATAAACTGACAGTGCTATATATGTACCTGTAATAAATAAGTTATAAGCTGATTGGTTACCATCAGGGGTGGACTGACACCTCATGGGGCCCCCAGGCAATAGGGGATCATGGGGCCCCTGTGTCCTTGCCCAAATTCAAAAAAGCCTATGAAAAAGGTACCAGGGGCATCTCATGGGGTCCCCTACTGACCCCGGGCCCTCGGGCAGTGCCCGAGTTTCCAAATGGTCAGTCCGCCCCTGGTTACCATGCACAGCTGCATCAGATTTTGTGTGCACCAGTTTTAGTAAATCACCCCTTTATCTCTATTGTATTTTCAGCACTAGGTATGTTTACACCAGTGCACTGCAGTAATGAGCATTTTAGCCTACAGCTTTTGTAAAGCAAATAAAAGAATAAAACACAGTGCAATGCATTGTGGTACCCAGTGCATCTATGTCTCCATCCACAGGGGGGGTTTACCCACACTGAAAATTTTCTTAAGGCTGGTATGCAGCTATTCATGACTGTTTGCATGGCCAGCAAGTACCTGCGGTGACTGTGACCCTAAAGTAGAATTTCTGTGTATTGTGAAGATTTGGCAGCCCATTCAAAATGACTTGACTGCCAAAGTGTTATAAACCCAAAACCAAAAAACAATAAATTGCAGCTTTCCAATTGTTAGATATGGTGGCTGCATTAGTTTTCTTTTTTACACTTTTTTCCTCTCTTTTCACCTAAAGATCTGGCCAGTAACACACCTCCTGTATTAGTGACACCACCCTGGATGACTGAGCACAGGAGGCACAGCGGCACTGTCAGTCTGAGAGGGGAGTGTTAAATGTACTAGCAGATTTATCCCTTTCATGCCGGCACCTCCCAGACCTTTGAGGGGTTTCAGATGCCAGGAGGAGGGGTGGGGTTTAGGGTCATGTAATCGCTGTGATTGGCTGTCACCGCAGTCACGTGATCGGAAAGGTCCTGATCGCAGGGAGAGATCAGGACCTTTCCATGGGACGCCGACACGTGCTGAGAGAGCGCAGGATGTGCACTCTCAGCTCGTTTGTTTACAAATGGTACACAAATATGTGGCCGCTCAGCATCAAGGCCCAGCCACTGAGAAGCTGCATATTTGCATACGCTCGGCCTGAAGAGGTTAAATAAAATACAAAATTGAAGCTGAACTCCAGCTTAGTTTATAATCAGTTACAGCAAACAGGTTTTTTTTTCCTTTTGGGATAAAGGTTTTACATGAATAAATAAATGCTTATCATTTTAATCATCCAGTGCCAGGTAAATGGATTGTCTGATCCATGTAAACTGATACCTTCTGCTGGAGAGCTTGTACTTCTGAAAAGCAACAGAACCGCCAGATTCAAATAGAAGAAAGAAGGCCTAAAAGAAAACTAATGCAACCATCACATCTAAGAATTGGTAAGCTGCAATCTGATAAATATTTGCTTTGGGGTTTAATACTGCTTTAATGCACTGTACATGACTATGCACCACTGCCCTCTGCCCATCACCACCCTTTATGCACACAAAAGGAGTTGCTTTACTAAAACTAGACAGTGCAAAATCTGGTGAAGCTCAGCATAGAAACCAATCAGCTACCAGGTTTTATTGCAGCCATCACCTTAGAATTGGTAAGCTGCAATAAAGTACATGTTCGATTTTGGGTTTAATCCTGCCTTAATGTAATGTACATGGCCATACAACACTGACCCCCCCCCCCCCCCCACCCTTTTGGACACATAGGGGTTGCCTTACTAACACTGGAGTGCGCAAAATCTGTTGCAGCTCTGCATAGTAACCGATCAGCTTCCAGGTTTTAGGCTGGCCATACATTATACAATTTTCTTGAGAATTTTGCTTTAGATTTACCAAAAAACATATAATACGAGGTCAAACCTAAACAACACTTTCAATTGTATTCAATTAGGTAGGCCCTTGCGCTACAAGGTCGAAGGTAAATCTAAAGGAAATTGGGCAGAAAATTGAACAGAAAATTGTATAGTGTATGGCCAGCCTTATTGTCAAAGCTTAATTGAATAAGCTGAAGTTAGAAGCTGATTAGCTACCATATACAGCTACACAAAGATCACGGGGACATGACCTTAACTAACTGGAGGAAAGTTCAAAATAAATCTCAAAAAGTACTATTTTACTGAAAGAGTGGTTGATGCTTGGAATAAACTTCCAGCAGAGGTAGTGAGCCAGTCAACAGTAAATAGCTTCAAGCATCCTTGGGACAAGCATAGATCTATGCTCAGACAAAAAAGTAAAAAAAAAAAAACCCAACCCCACTCCAAAAAAAAAAAAACAAAACACCCCCCCCAAAAAAAAAAAAACACACTAAAAAGGGGCAGACTCGATGGAGCACTCAGTCTTTTTCTGACATCACATTTCTATGTTTCTATACATGCACAGCTACACCAGACATTGCACTCTCCAGTTTTAGTAAATTAACCCCAAAAGTCATCTTCACCTTAAAAAAAATGTTATATATATATTTATATATTTTTTCTGTAGGTACTGTACGGATGTTAATATTGGTTTTATTGTGGCAGCCAATAATAAATCTTTCCAGGGAAAGTACTGATTGGACATGTTGGGAGACCTTGTCTGGCAGGTAATATTTTCTCCTAAGATGTTAGTGCTAGAGATATCTGCATTGTGTGTTCTCCCCCCATTCTCTGTAGTCTCAGTTATGAATGATCACACTATGCAACCATTTGTGTTGGGGGAAGCTCTGGGATACATTACTTAGGGAGGATGGATCACGCCATGGTCTGCTGGATATGATGGTCTACATGCCCAACTTCCCTCTGATGTATAGGAGGACCTTTAAGCATGACTAGCTCTAGGCTCCTATCAAATATATACATCTACATCATAAATACATCACTAAACACAACCTATCATAACCGAAGAGCCCTGGGCATGTATCAACTGTAGACATCTACATCCCAAATACATCAGTAAGCACAAAATATTACATAAAAAACATTTACACATGAATAAACTGGTATTTTGCTATTTGAATATGCTTTTATTTTAGTTTTTGTTTTCTTGTTTTTTAATGATAGAATTTCTTTAAATGGCTTTTGAAAGCCGACAGCAAAACTGACAAATATTTTGAAAAGCAGAACTGGCGATGCAGAAAGAAAGTAACAAACTCGAACAAAGCACACAAATAGAAGTGGGAGAACATCATACTAATCCTGTAAAATGTTCTTTTTTTTTTGCAAATTCTATTCCTACAATTATTATTTAAACAGGAAAGGGAATAAAGGCTATACAATAGTGAAATCTAAAATGGGAAGACTAATGAATGGAAATGGTAAATGCAACACAAACTTTTTAAAGTTGCCTTTTATATTACCAAATGGAAAAAATTAGAAATGTTTGTAATAAGAATATTTCAAATGTTTTCCACTGTATGATAGCACTATATGTTATGGACTGTACATAAAGCATATGCATATGTTATATATATATATATATATATATATGTTTGTTTTTTTCTTTGTAGATATACATTTGATTTAGGTTTGTAAGTGTTAATGCAGGAGACATAACATATTTCAGATGCCATATTATTAATATGATTATTAATATTCAGGATTTATATAGTGCCAACAGTTTGCAAAGTCTTTTACAAGATAAAAGGAGACAGTGCTATTACAATACAATCCAAAACAAGAGAGTTAGGAGGGCTCAAAAGAACTTACCATCTAAAACAGTGGCCTGGAGGCTGGATGTGGCCCTTTGCTTGCCTTTATCTGGCCCTTGGGGCACTAGTCCACAAACTGACACCAATGATGGATCACCATTCCCCCTAGTGACACCATCAATGGGTCACTATTTCTCCCATTTAAACTAATGATAAGGCACTGATGTCGGGGCATTTTCTATACCCACTAGCCACGGTACGGCTCCCCAAAAAAGCCTGAAGAACAGTAAATTGGCCCTTTGCTTAGAAAGTTTGGAGTCCCTTGATCTAAGACTTCATTTAGTGCAGGGGTATTGAATTAAAATTCAAGGAGGTCCGGTCACTAAAATTTTCTTCTGGCTGAGGTCTGAACAGGGTGTGTCCATCAGTGTGCCCCCTTACATTAGGTGTCGCCATCAGAGTGCAACTTTACATCATGTATTCCCATCACATCAGGTGTGCCCATCAGAGTGCTCCTTTACATCAGGTATTCCCATCACAGTGCCACCTTACATCATGTATTCCCATCAGAGTGCCCCTTAAACTCAGAGTACCCCTTTACATCATATTCACGCCACCCTCAGTCCCACCCCACAAGCCAAAGTCCTAGGTGTCACTCTAGACTCAAACCTGTCCTTCCAACCCCATGTCCAATCGTTGGCAAACTCATGCAGGCTCCACCTCCGCAACATCTCCAAAATACGTTCGTTCCTAACCCCAGACACTACTAAACAACTCGTTCACACCCTTATTATCTCACGTCTGGACTACTGCAACTCCCTTCTCACCGGCCTACCTCGTCGCAGACTATCCCCGCTTCAGTCTATCCTGAACTCAGCAGCCAGACTCATCCACCTCACCAACCGCTCCGCTTCTGCCACCCCCCTCTGTCATTCCCTTCACTGGCTCCCGATTGCCCAACGCATTAAATTCAAACTACTAACATTGACGTACAAAGCCATTCATAACACTGCCCCAAACTACCTCACCGACCTGATGCCCAAATACCACCCAACCCGTACTCTTCGCTCCTCACAAGACCTCCTACTTTCTAGCTCCCTGGTCTCCACCTCCCACGCCCGACTGCAGGACTTCTCCAGGACTTCCCCCATCCTCTGGAACTCACTACCCCAATCCATCAGACCGTCACCTACCCTCATCACCTTTAGGCGCACCCTGAAAACCCATCTCTTCAGGGAAGCCTACCCCGCCCTCACCTAACAGCCAATCTCCTCCACTCCTCCCACCACTCCATCCCCCACAGCCACTTCCTCCTGTACCACTATCCCCTCCCTCCTAGATTGTAAGCTCAAAAGAGCAGGGCCCTTGAATCCCTCATGTTCCGTTTTGTTACTGTATTGACTCATGTACTGTCCCCCACTATAATGTACAGCGCTGAGCAAATCTTTTAGCGCTATATAAATACTGTATAATAATAATAATATTCCTCATAAGAGTGCCCCTTTCCATCACATGTGCCAATCAGACTGCCCCTTTCCATCACATGTGCCCACCAGAGTGCCCCTTAGTATGTACCCATTTGTGCCCCTTAACATAACATGCACCCAACAGAGTGCCTCCTTAACATAAAAGATGCCCATCAGAGTGCCCCTTAACATAAATTGGGCCCGTCAGAGTGCCCCTTAAAATAAAATGTGCCCACCAGTGTGCCTCTTAACATAAAATGTGCTCGTCAGAGTTCCCCTTAACATAAAATAAGTGGCATGCTGATGGGCACATTTTATGTTAAGGGGCACTCTGATGGGCACATTTCTATTAAGGGGCACTCTGGTGGGCACATTTTATGTTAAGGAGCACTCTGATGGGCACATTTCTATTAAGGGGCACTCTGATGGGCACATTTATATTAAGAGGCACTCTGATTAGCACATTTATATTAATGGGCACTCTGATGGGTACATTTTATGTTAAGGGTCATTCTGATGGGCACATTCTATGCTGTGCCCATCAGAGTGTCCTTTAACATTAAATGTGACCATCAGAGTGCCTCTTAATATAAATGTGCCCATCAGAGTGCCCCTGTAAGACTACACCCTACTTTGAGGGCAGACAGGAGCTGTGTGGGGATCCTTGCTGAAGGATGCTTGTGTACAGGCAGGGAGCAGGAACCGGAGAGACAGTGAGCTGCAAAAGGGCGGGGCACACATGTGATGTCACGTTGTTGTGATGACCAGGGGCGGACTGACAACTCATGGAGCCCCCGGGCAATAGGGGATCATGGGGCCCCTGTGTCCTTGCCCAAACTCAAAAAAGCCTATGAAAAAAGGTACCAGGGGCATCTCATTGGGCCCCCTACTGACCCTGGGCCCTCAGACAGTGCCCGAGTTTCCAAATGGTCAGTCCGCCCCTGGTGATGACTGCCCTGCTCATCGGCGCACCTGTCATTGCAGGCTGGCGGTCCAGAAGGGAGCACTGCTATGGCCATTCTCAGACTGTGGTCCACTATTTAGTGACCGCTGATTTAGTGGTTGGGGGGTGGCAAAAATGCGTAATTGGGCCATGTTTTTGCCACCCGCCAAAAACCCCCTTAAGCCGCAGTAGGCAGAAGATGGGGGGGTTTACATGCTACTTCATACCCATGTCAAAGTTTACTCGAAATGTGATCATTGGACGGCAAGCCCGCTGAACACTACACACTCAAGAAAATGGGGAAGCTCCACAAATGCCCTGCAATCATGTGCAATACGTACAGTTGCGATGTGTTTGTCAACAAAAATAGGGTTAAAACAGGCAGTGAGGAGGCATCACCAACTTTCTATAGCCTCTGAAGTGCAATATGAGCGTGAATCAGGCTTCAAAGGAAAGGGAGAAAAGAAAGGCTTAGAAGCATTACTAAATCTACACTAAAACATACAAATTAATTGAGAATTTTTTTTAAAAAAGTTGACTTTAGGAGTGGCTGTACTGCCAGTGTTGTTGCACAGGAAAACAAAAGCGTAAGACTCCCATCAGTGGGGGAATGGGAAACAACTATGGGGCCCAGTCATTCTTTTCACTGTTTATTATCTTAGTTCCACTGTAAGGAGCCTGGACCCCATTAGGAATGCACAGGAGTTCCAGTTCAGCCCATTCCAAGCCCGTAGCTTGTAACTTCCTCAGGAGCACTAAGGGCCATATGCCTCACCTCATTTATCTGATAATAGTTGTGCTGAGTTGAATGGCACTCCAATGCACATCACAATGCACCTACACTATAGCATACCACAAAGCAGAGTTTGGTACATTCTATGCATTGCTGTTTCCTTTTTTTGTGATGTGTTAACAGCCCATTCATATTTGAATACACCCGTCATTTAAGATATTTGGTAAGCTGAACACAGGTATAAATTGCAGGCACCTCAAGTACATTCAGATGTCCTCAATCATTGTCTAGCACCCTAGTAAACAAGGTACACTAATCCATAAGGTGTTAATGTTCCTGTCAGTGAAGACAGTATCAGTTTTTTGAGCCTCTCCCTATTGGCCATACCCTGAGAATTATAATTCCTAAGAAGGGTACAAAGTAGGGGTAGATTGCAATGGACCACCCTTACTAACCTCGTGTACCACAACAACATCCTGAAAAGGTCATTGGCTGGGTCCTCATAAAGCTTTATTGTGGGCATTGGGAAAATAAAAACAAAGCTGTAGCCCCTGCTCTGCTAGCCTGCCTTGCAACCCCCTTTTAAAAAAGCTAGCCAACTAATTAGGCCACACCGGCCTGGTATGTGGGCCTTGGCACTCACTAAGGCTCACTGTGAAGGTGTGAAAAATGACAGCGGTAGTGAGTGAAATAGCTGTTGTCCTGCATGTGCCAATTCATTCATTGTAATATGTAACCATTCAGTCATTCTGGAACTGCAGCCAATCTGGAAAGGTCTGACATTTTCTCATGACAGTAACAACATTTTCCAATCGGCTGCAATATTAATTGCAGCATCGGTGTCTGATTGGTTACACATGATGAATGAGTACTTTCTCTGAACTGCAGGAGCACAGCTATTTTACTCACTGTGACTGTGATTTCCACCCCCACGGCAGCATGTTCATAAACAATGCAGGCTGGTTGTACCACAACTCTGACTAATTCTGGTAATGATCCAGCAAACACAACAAAATTCTGTCATTATCAGGTAATTTCTAACACGTTCCCTGGTATGCTTTTGCTATCAGCCCACAATTAGCCTTCACTGATTGATAAAAAGTGTAGCCCTAGAAGGAAGTGTTGAAGCCACTGTTTGGCCATACATGTAGACTATATGGCCAAAAGTTTGTGACACCTTACCATCACACGTGCAGTTTTTGACCTTGTTGGGAATCCCATTCCTAAACCATAGGCATCAATATTGAGTCCCAACCCCCCCAAACACACTCCTTTGGGGCTTTACTAGCCTCCACCCATCTGTGAGAGTTTATTTTTATTTATTTTTTATTTTTAATTTTAAGTCATCTGGGACAGTTTTAAACTAGTTTTTTTAGTGTATGTGAAAGGATTTGTGCCCATTCTACCAAAAAAGCACTTGTGAGGTCAGTTACTGATGCTCGTCAGAAAGACTTGGCTAACACCTGGTGTTCCAATTCAACTTCACTGTCCAATAATCGGTAGCACTTGAACAAGATCAAGAATGTTGAAACCTTGCGTTTTGAGGCTTGGTAGACTTCTGAAGATACACTATATGGACTAAGGTTCGTGACACCTGACCATCACGCCCACAGTATTAGAGCTTGTCAGATGCATTCCAAAACCATGGCCATTAATATGGAGTCTCAGGTCTCCAAACTCATTCTTATGGGGCTATAACAGCCTCCACCCTTCTATGAAGGCTTTCCACAAGAAGTGCGTGTGTAGGCCATTCTATTTGTGAGGTCAGTTACTGATGCTGGACAGGAAAACCTGGCTAACGACCAGTGTTCCAATTCATCCCAGAAGTGTTCAATAGAGTTGAGGTCAGAGCTTTGTGCAGCCATGCCCAAACTGTTGTCATAAGGAAGTATGCAATTGCCTTTGCATGCTCTAGCCTGTACAATAGCCTCTACTGGAAACACCTGAATGCAATAGATTGGAGGGGTGTCCACATAATGTTGACCATATAGTGTATTTGCAGGTCCCTCTGTTTAAGTCATTATATACTGCTGATTACAGATCCAATGTCCTGTGTGCAATTCACAGACCAGCCACATTTGTTTTCAATCCGGAAGTATTTTTTTTCGTAGCTGCTGTGATAAGAACAGATCCTGTATAAATGGTCATGATGGGAGCTGTATGCACCATCCTCAGAGGTAGTGCAGAGTCAGCCAAAAGCATTTGCTTGAATTATAGAGGTCAAGTGAAACCAGGGGCTGTTAACCGAAGCATAACAAGTCATGTTTCAGTGGATAGGGATAGTTATTTCTCTTTTCTCTCACACAATGGCCAGATCTCCCGAGCTGGTGTTCCACAGGTCAGGGTGAAATATTTTAAGCTCTTTTGTTGAATTTGTACAGTTAAAACCCATCTGTCAGCCCTGGAGATCATTTGGAAAGGGGTTGTTTACAAACATATTGATGCTCTTTTATTAAAGGGAATTTCTGTTCATACCAAGCAACATTAAAACACTCATTGTACCAAATTGAGATGTGTATGCTGCTAAAAGAAAGAAGCTGTACGAGAAAACACACAGATAGGGTTTCTTGTTATTATCTGCAACCTTGAATCCATCCTCCTCTTCCCTCAGCCTGAGATGTTCTAAATGTCCCTTATGGACAGTTTACTGTGGATGTAAGGGTGATTAGTGAAGTACTTGAGATGCTAAAGTCTAGGGAGTGAACACAAAAGATGCACTGCTCTGATTGAGCTGCATGTCCTCTAACATGCAGGAAGAATCTAAAAAATGAAAGGCAGCTTAGATACGGTAAGTGGCAGTATGAGGAGTTGGAATATGGAAAGGTAATAAAAAATAAACCAAGTGATAAACTCTTTTTGCAGGGAATATCTGTTATTAGAGCTTAAGCTGTATGCAGACTTTTAAGTAAAGCAGTAAACCAATAATAAAGGGGTAAGGAAGATCCAGAAAGATGTTGTGCAGTTTCACAACAGGTTATGCATCGATTATCCAGGATCAGGAGTTCCATGTGCTTAATGTTCACAGGAATGACTGCTGTGGGCAGGGAACCACCATGGTCAGGATTGTCACTGATGGATATACAGCCATCTCTGAAATGTTTACACCATTCAAATGTCTTACTGCAGCTGAGTGTCTCATCACCATACTGTGCTTGAAGTCTTCTGTAGATATGCGTGGACTTTACACCTTCATTCACAAGAAACTTCATCACAACACACTGTTCCATGCACACACTAACACTGTTGTCCGCCATCTTGAGCAACAGTCTCCGGACTGTGCACCCCATATCAGTAATAGGACACACTTGCCACTTACTACTGCATGTAGTACCGCCATGCTAGAATCCCTTTTGACATCTGTAAAATTAGAAGTCCTGGTTTGACCTGAAACCCCTAGTATGTATAAAAACCACAGTTTTAGCACCATTGAAAATATGTCAGCAAAAGAACAAAAGGAAATTCATAATATTTAACAAGTATTGCCCAAAACATTCCATGGGAGAAAAATAGCCACTATTAGAGATGTGCATAACAAAAACATTTGTTGTGTTTCAGTTTCATTCATTAAGTAAATCATTTCATTTAGTCACAATCATTATGTTAGAATGATTAATTTTTGGGACAATTCAGTATCTTGGGAGAGTATATATTTGATGTAATGAATCAATTCGTAGTTTCGTAAAGGTTTGTTATTCTTTTGTTATTTCGGAAGATTGACTGTATTTATTTTAACATAACTAATTGCCGTATTTTTCGCTCCATAAGACGCACCTGACAATAGGTTTTAGAGGCGGAAAACAAGAAAAAAAATATTCTGAACCAATCGGCTGCAGACATAGTACAGGAGATGACCAGAGACTGCAGACATAGTACAGGAGATTTCCAGAGACTGCAGACATACTACAGGAGATGACCAGAGACTGCGGACACAGTACAGGAGATGACCAGAGACTGCGGACACAGTACAGGAGATGACCAGAGACTGCGGACACAGTACAGGAGATGACCAGAGACTGCGGACACAGTACAGGAGATGACCAGAGACTGCAGACATACTACAGGAGATGACCAGAGACTGCAGACATACTACAGGAGATGACCAGAGACTGCGGACACAGTACAGGAGATGACCAGAGACTGCGGACACAATACAGGAGATGACCAGAGACTGCGGACACAGTACAGGAGATGATCAGAGACTGCGGACACAGTACAGGAGATGACTAGAGACTGCGGACACAGTACAGGAGATGACCAGAGACTGCGGACACAGTACAGAAGATGATAAGAGACAGCGGACACAGTACAGGAGATGCCCAGAGACTGCGGACACAGTACAGGAGATGCCCAGAGACTGCGGACACAGTACAGGAGATGCCCAGAGACTGCGGACACAGTACAGGAGATGCCCAGAGATAGCGGACACAGTACAGGAGATGACCAGAGACTGCGGACAGTACAGGAGATGACCAGAGACTGCGGACAGTACAGGAGATGACCAGAGACAGCGGACACAGTACAGGAGATGACCAGAGACTGCGGACAGTACAGGGGATGACCAGAGACTGCGGACAGTATAGGGGATGACCAAGAGACTGCGGACAGTAGAGGGGATGACCAGAGACTGCGGACAGTGCAGGGGATGACCAAGAGACTGCGCACAGTGCAGGGGATGACCAAGAGACTGCGCACAGTGCAGGGGATGACCAAGAGACTGCGCACAGTGCAGGGGATGACCAAGAGACTGCGGACAGTAGAGGGGATGAGCAGAAACTGAGGACAGTACAGGGGGTGACCAAGAGACTGCAGACAGTACAGGGGATGACCAAGAGACTGCAGACAGTACAGGGGATGACCAGAGACTGCGGACAGTACAGGGGGTGACCAGAGACTGCGGACAGCACAGGGGGTGACCAGAGACTGCGGACAGCACAGGGGGTGACCAGAGACTGCGGACAGTACAGGGGGTGACCAGAGACTGCGGACAGTACAGGAGATGACCAAGAGACTGTAGACAGCGCACGGGATGACCAGAGACTGCGGACAGTGCAGGGGATGACCAGAGACTGCGGACAGTACAGGAGATGACTAAGAGACTGCTGTCCTTTGGGGAGGGATGGGGAGCGGGTACCTGAATTTGACAGGCACCTGCTCCCACTTCTGCGGAGTTGTCCTCCCCCGGCTGACAGCCGGGTGCCCAGTGCACATGCGCGAGAAGCGCTGCGCTTTGTGATTGGTCCGGCCGTACCATTTACAAAGCGCAGCGCTTCTCGCGCATGCGCACTGTGCACCCGGCTGTCACAGCCAAGAGCCCACACTGAAGAAGCCGGCGCGGGAAGACTGCGCAGCGCTGGACCGAGGAACAGGTAAGGTTCTGCTGCAGAGAAGAGCTGAGCGGCCGGCCCGGTATTCTGACACAGTGGCGGTGGAAATACCGGACCGGCCACTCCATATTCGCTCCATAAGACGCACTGACATTTTCCCCCCTTTTTTTGGGGGAAAAAAGTGCGTCTTATGGAGCGAAAAATACGGTAATATGTATTTATTCGTTATGATATTAAGTTGAATTAATTTCCCCATTCCAAACTGACTTTGTTTCTTGGGTCGCGTACTTACAAATTAAATGAATGGTCTCTCAAGTTCAACTCCAATACAGAAAAAAATCTTTTTAGAATATTCATGCTATATTCACTAGAATAAAAACAAACAGATCCCAATCAATTGGGATCAATAGTTATGCTGTTGCGTTAATTTGGATGCTTCAAACATTAACAAAAGGCCACATCACAAATCATGAATTTGTTGTTTTCATTATACTTTATTTTGGAAATGTTGAAATGTGTTACTATTGTAACTCGAAGATTCAGATACATCCAATTCACGCAAATTTCATCCGAATTTTGATTTCTAACAAAACAAATTGCACATGTCTAGCCGCTGCTGTACTGCCACGAAAGATCTATCCAGCCAAGATTTGAACTGATAATATTCAAGTGAAGGTCATATGATAAATAGAATGAGTCCTGTAAGAAACTGGTGGGGGAATCTAAATTAATCTTACTTGGGCGAATTAACCTTTCTTTTTAAGGCTCATTTGCACTCTAAAAGGCCACTTTTCAAAGGGCATTTGCCTGCCAAACACCACCTACTCTGCCAGCTGCAGAATGTGTACCATATCCTCTGCTTGCCATATTAGGTTAAGGTGGCCAGCTGTATGGGGACAGGAGGGGATCAAAAAAAACCATGGCTATTTTTACCAACCCCATCTAACCACAGAAATCTATATGTTCATTCTTTGTATAATAGTATATCTTGCTATCACAGTTTCCCACCCTCAGTTTATAAAATATAGAAAATATTAATTTTATATCAAGAGGAACTATAACAATAATGAAATAATCTTTGATCTGAATTAATTATTTTATATATAAGTATCACACGCAGCTCAGCAGAGGCCACTTCAGCTATTGTAGTGGTATGACTCTGTTCTAATGAATGCTCTAATCATTTTTATCACAATCTCTATTTCTCTGCTCCAATTTCCATTTTACACTTTTAATACAATATTTAATTAAACTGAGAGTCAACTGCAAATCTTGTCTTAATCTCACATGCTCTTTGTGCATACTGTCTACAACTCAGAGTTTGAAATACTGCTTGATGGTACATCTGCTGCGCATGGCGTTCTTTGGAATACCCTCACTTGGTGAATAAAATAAAAATATTGAAGCTTGTTAATACTTGATTTTACTAGGAGTGCTTTTCTATTCATAAATCTGTACAATTTGTTATTTATACTAACAAAAGTGTGTCCATTCTGGAAAGGTCAAGATTTGAGATAATACAAACAATTCAGACTAAAATAGGTATTTTTTTATGCCTAGTGTAAATCTCATGTGCCGGTACCGCTTCTTTGCATGGGCTTTTACCCACACATGCGCATCCAATATTTTGGAATGTGGAAAACTAATGGATGCACAAGCACAGGTAAATGACTATGCAAAGAAGGGCTGGCATTTATAAAAGTATGGCTGCGGACAGCCATTCACTTGTCTGTCTGTGGCACATGCAGCTTCCCAGGTCTATATATGTCTATTTTAGCCCATGAGTATGAACCCATATCTTAAAGAATGGGGTGAAAACTCACTTTGAACTTTCCTTTCCAGCAAACAGTATCTGCAGGAGAGGACTGTGAAGGGTATAACAGTACCAGTAGCTGCAGGAGAGGGTTACTGGAGATTATGACAGTGACCAGTAAACAGTAAGTGCTCCTTCTGACAGGTAGTAAGCTTAGTGCTCTTGGAAAGCAATCCGCGGTGGATTGCTTTTCAGAGAGAAGTAAAACAGCAGCTGGCAGGTGTTCAGAGGAGCTACTGTTGCCTCCTGATCGCTGATTGTTTGTTTTCTTTTTATGTTTTTTGAATTTCAGAATGGAATTTTTATTTATTTTGTGGTGTGGCCCCATTGAAGGGTGAGTTTGAAAGGTGGTGCCACCTGTCAGACTCTGCAGCCAGAATTACAATGCAGTGACTGCAAAGAAAAACTGTACTGGAAGATATGACAGTAGTCAGTATCTAAAGGAAAGGAGTACAAAGGGTAGGACAATGGATGGTATCTGCAGGGGAGGAGTGCTGGAAGGTATGACGGTTGCATGGATCTACAGGAGAAGAGTACGGGAAGATATAACAGTGGTCAATATCTGCAAGATAAGAGTATAGATGATATGAAAATGCAGGGGAGGAGTGCTAGAAGGTATGACAATGGACAGTGTCTGAAGAAGAGCTGGAAGCCCTGGAAGGTAGGATGGTTGCATGGATCAGCAAGAGAGGAGTATTGGAGGGTATGATAGTGGCTGGTGACTGCAGGGGAGGACTGCTGGAAGGTATGATGGTGGCCAGTATCTGTATCAGACCACTGATGGAAGGTATGATGTGGCTAGTATCTGTTGGAGATCAGTGCTGGAAGGTATGATGGTTGCATGGATGTGTAGGGAAGGAGTAGTGAGAGGTATGATGATGGTCAGTATCTGCAAGAGTGTATGACAGCAAGTAGTATGTGCAGGAGAGAAGTGCTGAGGATATGACAGTGGACAGAGAAGCGTTGATGGCATGAAAGACAGCAAAAGTTGGGGAAACAACCTTAGCTTAACACTACCAAACAGAGCCTGCATACATATAGAAAATATATGGCTATCCCCATGCTTGTATATAAATAAAAACTGCCAAGAAACAATATTGTAATACATTAACCTACCTTAAAATAATTACTTACTACCTATGCATGTCCTCTTTAACAGAGCATGCATACAGGAGTCCAGAATCTAAGGAGCATCTTTAGACTGTCAAGAAGCATAAACTATGGATAAATTACACTTCTAATTTCCTGACTACCTATCACATTTTTGGAGGCCCTGGAGCACAAGGACAGTGGAAACACCCACAAAATGACCCTGTTTTGGAAAGCAAACAATAAATAATTACTTACATATAGATGTCGTCTTTCACAGAAATAACTGTGATTATATATATATATATATATATATACAGTATATATATATATATACACACACTGTATATATACACACTGCATACTCATACCTCTCAACCATCCCGGACTCGGCAGGACTGCCCCAAGATATCAAGTGAATCTCGGCATCCCACTAATCCAGACTGGAGTTCCGGAACCCACTGCCAGAGTTCCAGCACTAAGCTACACTGATGCGCCTTAGAGTGGTGCACTAATGCACCAAGGGCACTTGCCCTGCATCTCCTACAGGGTGCCCCGACTCCCAGACACCATGATCGCTCACTCTATGCGACAAGCAGGAAGAGGTGTGCATGCGCAGCTCAATTACATTCCGGCACAGATCCTGTGTGCTGAAATGACTGAACTCCTATGCATGTACAGGAGTGACATTATTCAGCATCAGCCAATTAAGACAGTCACAGCCCAGCACCTGGAAGGAGCCAGGTAGATGATGTTGACGCTGGTAAGGGAACCCAAACTGTTGAAGGAGAGGTAAGTATTGTGGACTTTTGTTCCCCTTTAAAGGAAGATGAAAAGTAACAGACTTATTGGTCTCATCATTAAGTGAATATAAAGAAAACAAATCTAATGTAGCCACCATATCTCAGGATTGGTAAGCTGCAATGCTGTATATTACAGTATTGTTTTTGGGTTTAATACTGCTTTAGTGGTTCCATTCTTGTTTCACATCAGTGACTCTGAATATCAGTGTCCACATGGCAGCCAGAGAACCTGTATTTTCAGAACAGAACTTGAAAATGGCAGCACAGAATTTACCTTTGTGACAGGTTCCCTCATAAAACACAACTGCATAAGAATTAAATAACGTTGAAGTCATACACGTTCTCTGGATAATACAAAATCATTTTCATCATTAAAAGTTAATCTGCAAATTCTAGACCTGTATACATTAACGTCATACAGTATAATGTGCATTTTACACACATAAAGGCATGCAGAGATTCAGTGCATTCATATTAGCAGTACCAACATCAGATACCCACTTTTATTAGGACTTTAATGCTACGTTCACACTAGCGTTGTGTGCAGGCGGCAGAGAGGCGTTTGGGAAGCGTTTTTACCGCTTCCCAAACGCCTCTGCCAATTCTGCACATTACAGCACATGGTGCTGTTCTAACGGGAGCATTTGCGTTGCATCGCGTTGCGTCGCGGCAAAACGGATGCCTCTGGTTGAGTCAGGAGGCATTGAAGCCTCCTATTCTAGTCTATGGTGCCGCTCCGCAAACGCCCAGCCGGCGGTTGCGACACGGTTGTGGGGCGTTTGCGGAGCGGTAACACCATTCAAACTGCATTATAGGCGTTTGTGGGGCGTTTTTAACGCTCGGCAAACGCCTAGCAACCGCCGCTAAACCACGCATGCGCCGTTTGCGGAGCGTTTAAAAACGCTCCGCAAATGCCGGACCAACGCTTCCCAAACGCTATAGGAGTGTTTGGCAAGCGTTGGTAAAACAGCCAAGTGTGAACGAGCCTAAAGGAATGTTTGCATAAAAGTGCATATATATATATATATATATATATATATATATAAATATTAACATATATATAAATATAAACATGTGTCTTATTACAGCTGTCAGCCCATAAAAACAGAATTACAAACCATGCTAATCTTAAAAAGGTCATAATTGCACTCTTCTCAGCTAAAAATACTGAATTTTTAAGAATTGCTATGGTTACAACTATTTTTTTTTTGTTATGAGGCTACTCTTATCAGAGCAATTTGGAGCAGCTAGCAATCAGACCTTTTAAAAGAAATCAAATAATAGAAATAGGAAAAGCGAGGGTACATTATAGAGGGGCGACCTTTAAACCAGTAATCTTGGATAGCCAAATCCTAAATTAAATTCTGAGAACATAGAAATGTACCTTGTGAATACTAAGTATGTGCAATAAGAACCACTTCAGGTTATTTTAAAGAGACACGGGTATTATAAAGTATGAGTTGAAAATTATTGTATTATAGAGGTCTTAAAACTCTGGTATTTAAAGGGGCTGGACATAGGCAAACACCTCAATAGAGTTCTACAAATTAGTGGTTTTTGTCAAAAAGTAACTAGAAAATATTGTACTTTTTTCTTCTGCTTCTTATAAAAAAAAAATACATCTATGTTGACTTAGCACTAGCTAAAAATATTTTTGGGGCAAAACAATCAATCCTCCAGAATTGCATTCCTTCTATCAAGGCATTTGGTTATTAGCACAACTCTTCCCAAGAGCCAACCCACTGCTTGTATCAGGAGCTCTTAAAGTGGAACTAAACCCTCCTATCCTTTTCAGCCAAGGAAGCTGCCATCTTAGCCTCTGTTTGATCTGCATATGCTATGGTGCTGTACATGTGATCAGTTATGACACCAGCCATTAGATAGAATGACAGTTCAATTGTGAACAGAAGCAACTGTGACAGTTATCATTCATGGCATGCCTTGAATGTAACTGTTTCAGGAAGCAGTCAAATCGTTTGGGTTTAGTTCCACTTTAAGAGGAGTACTTCTACTCCACCTGACTGACATTACTTCATTTTGATAAGCCTGAAATAGGTAAATTCAGTCTGGAAATTACATGGCTGATTGAAGGGTTGTGGCCTCAGGGTTGAAGGCTCTTGAGACGAGTACTGGGGCAGGGTGCTTTGATGTCTTCAGTACCCTGCCAACCTCTCCCAACAAACATGATCTTCCTGCACAGAGATCCAGTAATGATGTCACTTGGTCTAAAGGAAGCTTTATAATGAACACAGAAATATTTTATTTAAAAATGTCATTAGCATTTTAAAGGAAGTAGAAAGGAGGACCCAAGGAAGGCAAAAATAAGCATTTTAGCTCTGCAGCAATGTTTTGTTGGGAAAAATGTATGCAAGACAGAAGAGAAAAAAAGTGCTGGAGCACTGTAGTCCAGCACTGGATTTTTTTAGCTTTTTTTTTTTTTTTTTTTACACAGTATTTGAAATGATGGGTTCTCCAGTGAAAAAGTATAGAGAAGCTACTGGTTGCATGATGAGCTCTTCAGTGCAAAAGTATAGAGCAGCTACTGGATGCTTGATGAGCTCTCCAGTGCAAAAGCAAAGAGAAGCTGCTGGAAGTCTTGGGTTTATGGGCCAGGGTCAATGGGCTTGTTTCTTCAAAACTGCTACTCTCTCCATACAAGTCTATAGGAATGCAAAAGCAGTTTGAAGCAGGTTAACTGCAAGAAAAATGTACCTGACCTGAATTTTATTCTGGACGATCTCTAAATAATCTCAAACTGATGTCTAAAGCCTGTTGCATTTGTTCATTGAAGTCCATTGATACTGGTCATACTGGTGTTGTATAAAACCCTAATAGAGGTAAAATAGGACTGTATAACTTTAGCACAGACGCACCATTTTCTAGATGGAAATACTTTTAGAAACATCCAGTAATAAGCTGCAGACTGGTTATGCTGTTTAACATGTATCTCATATTAAAGAACCCTAACAGCCTAAGGAATTAAAATGTATGTTCCTTCAAAGAACGGCTCAGTAGGAGAGCGGCAGATAATAGGCCATTCTCTGTCTTCGGGTGACAATTACCAGTATAAACACATTGTATAATGTATTAGATTTGCTGGGCTTGTTTAAGTTGCATTTTACTTTCTGTGTGAAGCCACTAATGGCATAAAGAAAAGTTACAGTAAATGATTTGTAGCTCAGCTAGACCAAATATCTGAGACAAACAATTGGAGAGATGGAGACCATATCTTCTAATAACGCAAGAGCCACAATGAAATGAAATAAATTGCCCATTGCCAGCTTAGCTGTTTGCTAGATTAAAAAATATAATATATGAATTATTAAAAATGGAATAACATAAACATATTATTAATATTAAAAAAGGACTGCAAGCCCAGTAATGCTGGTCATATCATAGTTATCTTTAGTCATGCAGTAGTGTGATCTTCTTGGAGCCCAAACAGTGTCCATACTAGGAGCAAGGGTATTGCCTTGGCTTATGCAGAAACCAACTTATATAAAGTTGGCATTTACCTATGAACTCAGATAATGCTGTCAAAAGGATTATTTAAACAACTGCAGCAATGCCTGGATTTGTCCTTATGACCAGTAATAATAATATTAAAATAATAATAGAACATACATTAAATACAAATTAAATTAATTACATAAAAAAAAATAATAATAATAATATGCACACTTTTTAAATTAATTATTTAATTTTTTTATGCCTGTTAATATACCTGTTATTTTTTGTCACTTTTTATCATGACACGGTTCCCAACCATGTGATCACTGATAGCCAATTGTTTAAAAAAAAAACCTGCCTCCTCAGCTGCCACTGTGTCTTACATAGAGATAAGGACACGGACAACAGCAGTTGACAGGCTGTATCTGTTGAAAAAAAATAAGGAAATACATTTTATATATATATATTTGGGTTTTTTAATATATTTATTTATTTATTTATTTTTTTACTATAAGCTTTCAAGTGTAAGTTGCATTCTTTAAACATGTATGTACATTTGACAACTTATAATAAAAACCAATGCACCAGATAATGGCTTTATATGTCCTTAAACATACTGTAAAAATATTTAGGTAGGCAGATTGGTTATAAAGCAATTACTATATCAAGTTAACCAAACCATACTGACGCTGCTAAATTTGGTCTAACTAAGTTTCAATGACCTCTGGTCAAACTACTTTAATTTCCTAAAACAATTTCTAAAACTTCTATTTGCTCTAAGTACCAGGGGAAGCATTACTCACATGCAAACTGAAGTGTAGCCTCTCTACTAAGAACTCTGCCCAAGGTGTTTGATGCTATACATTGGTATTGGCCAGAATCCTTCACCTCATTTGGACTGCTGATGATTAAATTTCCATCTATTAGAGTGTAGCGATAATCACTTTCCAAGTCTATTTCTGTTCCATTGCGAAGCCATCTTGAAAAGAAATCATAAATATGGACAAAATGAAAAACAAAGCTTAAGAAGCTTTAAAATGAAATTAAAAACAGCATCTTTATATAGCTAACAATAGAAATTATCATGCATCGCAGTGAGCACGTTCAGAGAAAAGCGATATGAATGATAATGGTAGTGATAAGTATAATTAGTTCAGTAGAATTTATTGTTTGTGGGTGTAATTGGAGAAGAAAAAGCAGCTCTTCCTCCATCTATTTCATACGTTGGGGAAATTTGGTTGCTTATATCTTTCCACAATGCTGATCATACACATTGACAGCTTTATCACAAAGTTGAAAAAAATAATTGCATTGACGTGGACAGTTCACAGTCGTGACTATCTGCCACTCATGTTTATGATCAGTTCCTGTGTATGCATGGCAAAACAATCTAAACTGCAGTAGGAATTAATCAAAATCACCTTTTGACTGGCATTACAGTGTTATCATTTGATTTTGGCCATAAATGTAATCATTTAGAAGTAAACCATGACACAATTGAATCTGTTTGTGGTACTGTGCTATGGACATTTCAATTCCATGTCATCCTATTACCGGTTTTCAAAAGTTTGACCAGCATTGCATTGCCATTCACACAAGCGTACTGTCGTGTATTGTTATTACAATCTGGCATTCACTGAAAAAAAAAGATCTTTTTCATATTTATTTGAGTTTGATGGAGTTATTAATGTCTTTAATTTGTAAGGGCAGTAAGCCATACCAAGCTCTTGAACTGGTCTGACTTTAGCAGAGTAAATTGTAATTTGTCCAAATGGTTAATGGCACTTTAGAATAAATCTATATTAAATAAGGTCTTCCTCGATGTGAGAAGGACTATCTTCATTTAGGATGGTGTTCTGTTTTACCAAATGTGACATTCAATAGCCCAGTTAGATCACTGTGTATACTGTGACGCATTGCAGGGTCAAAACTAACTTTTAACTAGACATTTGACATCGGACTAGACGAGACATCAAGTGGAGACTTGTGGAGCTTCCAGCTTGTGGAGCTTTTTTGCTGCATGTCTAACGTGTGATCAACTGATTGGAGGTCTACTAGGACTGAGTTTTCCCGTGTGTGCAACAATTTACCTTGATCAGTTTGTATTTACAGGGACTCAGTATTGATGAGGTTTGTCCATCCAGTGAATAATGGACAGATTTTCAATTGTGTACCCCTCTTGTAGCACACCAAATACTTGCCCTGGTCAGGGTGAAATCAGGACCAGCTGGCTCTAAACTAGTTCATATGCCTTTAATTTGATCACATTGAATCTATATATATGGTTCCTTTATAGGATGATAGATTGTATCCCCTGAGGAAGCCCGAATGGGCAAAACATGTCAGGATACATCACACAATGTATGTTAAATCATTGGGAACTATGATATGTGAAATTGTACACTATCAAAAAAACTCCCTCCAATTTGCTTTGTTTTTAACATACAGTTGTCTTTTTAAAAATCTTTTTTGTAATAAAGAATTGTGGATGATCTTATCTTTGAAACTTTTTCTTGTCTATTTAATGTTGGGGATGCGGTGCTACGATCCCTCTATGTGCCTCCGTTCCTTTAGCTAATTACTAGTTTGTATAAATGACAATTTTAATGGCCAAGAATCACCAGTCTGATTTGATGCGTTCTGTGCTTGGTACTTGGTAAGCATTCAAGCCTTCAGTTATGCAAGTCTAATAATCAACACCTGTACCAGACATCATGACACCATGAAAGGGGGAATTTTTTAATTAGAATTGTGTGGATTCACAAATTTTCACACAACCCATCCTGTTCTTGGGCAATCATTACCTGCCTTGATAAATTGCATCATGGTGCTTGAGATAGGAAATAAATGTTGGGGGATGTTTATGACTCTTATTAGAGCTGAGGAAGACACTTGTCCAGTTGAATGTGACTATCTACTTCTGGCTGCGTTAAATAGCCCTGATCATATGGGAAGTAATATATCAAACTCATTTCAGGCAGTCTTTCCTCAGCCTGAAAATGCTGAATATGAGGCCAAGAGGCCACTCTCTGGTAGACTCTAATTCTAATACTTTACATATTTGATGTAAAACAAGTAAGCAGCAGCCAAAATCATAATTCCTGACAACCATACTTGTTTTAGGTCAATGACACAAAAAGAAGACATGAACCACTCGATTGGCAAAGAAGCCAGATGACTAGTATTTTTAGAAAGACTTCTGTCAATGGGCTTTTGTTTGTTTCAAACAGGTTTTTCATTCCCGTATAACCCACTTGAAAGGAGGTCAATTGCAGGTCAGAAGAAAGTAAGCTACAGGTCACATGCACCTGTCAGTGAATTTTGAATGATCACAGAAGCATCTAAATCTGATGTCAAATGGATGCTATTGACAAAAGCCCAAAGCCCAGCAACACAGAACCCTATTTTTTTCAGTTCAGATGGGTGGGCTGAATGGACAAACTGCTGAACCTAGAGATGCACACACCACGCTTGCCTGCCCCTCTTGTATTTTTCTATTGTCTGATAGAAATGTATGGGGTTGGATCTATGAACAAGCACCAACACTACACAGAAGTGTACGAGCTTTGCATTTCAGAATGACTAAGCATTGGGCTATGACCAGAAGGTTTGGGAGGCTTCAGAAGGTATGCCCACCTCTAGATGTTTACACAATATACCTGCAGCAATTTGCCCTTTTTCTTCTCAATGACAGAGTCTCATTAAAAACTAATGTACAGTAATGGTGACTTTTGCATGGCTAATAGTAAAGGTTACATGCAGGTCATTTATTTTAAGTTATTACTTTGCATTTACAAAGCTGTTGGATATGAGATGATCATGAATAACTAATGGTAAATGCAAGACGTATCTGCAATGGAACATTCATAGTCAGTGTATGTACCTATAACTCGGGCCAGGAAATCCTCTCGCCTCACAATTAAGTGCCACTTTCTTCTCTCCAGAATCCATGGGGAATATTACATTTTCTGGCTCTTGGACAAACACTGGTCCATAATCCACACTCTCTGAAAGAATGAAAATCTACCCGTTAAAAACACAAAATACTACTTGGTACTTGCACTGCAACATTGATCAGGGTAGATACAAATAGAGTTGCACCGATTAAACATGACAGAGAAAAAAACTTTAAAGTTTAGTACAAATTACAGCTTTGATCACAGTCATTATTTATTTTTTACAAAAAAATATACAAAATGCTACTCTTTAGATCTTATGTTTTTCCTTAGCGGTCTTTGATGTTCATGAGGTTTAGATTATTATATTGAGTCTTGAAATGAAACATACAGCTGGAACAGTTATGAAAACAGATATATTTTAAAAAAACATAACCCTTCCAGTTTATATAACATTCTCAGGTATATAGATGTCACACTGCTGATGCACACATTAGTTGGTTGTATGATAATGAAAGCAGAACTCAGGCCAAACAGATAAATACAGTTGCAAAACAAATCCAATGTGTTAAAGCAGAACTGTAAGCTAATAACAGTTTTCTCAAAGTATGGTCATTAAACTGGAAAAAGGGAGGCTTCAATGACCAGTGTCATCACAACTGGAAGCAGCAAGGAGGAAGATTGCAGGACTTTGCACTAAGAAGACAATTTTAATTATTTTTTACCTTCCCAGATCTAGGCATTAAATACAGTTTTGTAGTTCTAAAATTATTTTATTTTGTCATTATTTTAGATACCAGGAGGGCTTACTAGTCTTTTATTTATTACATTACTGATTGTATTTCCCCGTTTCTCTTTCCTTTAAATCATGAATATTTAGCACAAAAGAACAATACACATGTCTAATGTGTCCAAGTTGTACATGCTTGAAAGGAAAATTAGTTTAAAGTATACTAGGTATGATATTAAATATAGAAGAGAGATAGTATTACAGATATATTCCTAATTCACTGGTCAGTAATAGACAAATGTTCAAAATTTAACATCTGATTATACAGTTTGGCCTGGAGATTGAAGAGGTTAACACCTAGCTGTTAACGGGTTTCTGACAAGGTCTTGTAAGATTGTTGCTATACACGTAAACCTAGACAACTGTCACCTCACTGGGGGCAAGCCATTGGGTCCTTTCAACACTCTACAGCTGCCGGGCTCTGAACTGTCTGCAATCATTTGTCATTTTCCAAAGATTAGAAGGAATATATTTTAATCTATCATCTCTTAAAACCCATCTCTTCAGGGAAGCCTACCCCACCCTCACCTAACAGCCATTCTCCCTCATTCCTCCCACTACTTCATCCCCCTCAGCCACTTCATTCCCCTCAGCCACTTCATATTGTTCCACTACCCCCTCCCTCCTAGATTGTAAGCTTGAAAGAGTAGGGCCCTCTTACCCCTCGTACCCTGTCTGTTTTTGTTGTACTGTGCCATGTATTGTGCCCCTATTGTACAGCGCTGAGCAAACCCTTTGGCGCTATATAAACTCGATGTAATAATAATAATCATAAATCCCAAAATATTAGTCATATGGAGATGAAAAGAATTCCTTCTGATAGTACGAACTGTAAGCCACATGCAGGTGCAAACATTTCCCAGAAACATGTTATATTTAAGCTCTACACATGCCTCGAAAACACCATCGACCTTCTGTCCAGGAAAGCTTGCAAGGCCTGGTGCTCTGACTTGCAACTCCAACTTTCGCCAAAAGACTGTGATCACATTTACGAACATATACACAAACGGTCCATATGTGTGTCTACACAAGAAAACAATTTTAAACTATACTCTAGATGGTATAGAGATCCATCCCTGCTTCACAAATTTGACCCTAACATCTCAGATTCGTGTTGGAGATGTCACCAAGCGACGGGTACACTCTTGCATATCTGGTGGGACTGCCCATTTCTGCAGCCTTTCTGGGAGAAAATCCAACCCATAATCACACAAGTAACCACGTACTCATTAGACCTCTCCCCCGCACAATTCTTGCTCCACCATTCCACGCTTCCATTTAGGACGTACCGTAAATCATTTGCCATGCACATGGTCAACGCGGCAAAACAGTGTATCCCAGTCCACTGGCGCTCAACACATGTTCCCACTATCCAAGAATGATTTGCTAGGATCAACAAAATAGAGGAAATGGAGGAACTGATCTCTGTAGCAAAAGAACATCCCAAGAGATTCAGGAAGACTTGGGCTTGTTGGAGCCGTTTCAAAACCACCACTACCTATCGCCTCTTAGTTCATGAACAGCCTATACCCCCCGACTGAATGATTAGACACTATGCTGTATTAGGGAACGCCCTGTCCTTTGAAGACTCATTTGGTGCATATCTGGATGGGCTGAGACTCGGCATCGTGGCCTTCATTTCGGATTCTTGACTCACGAGCTGCCTTTTTGACCGATCCTGCACGTATTGCATCCTACAATATATGACTATCTTTGTGGCTCGTACAAAATTATATGAATTATTCTATCCATAACTATTCACTTTAACATCCCCTTTTTCAAAAAAATTTTATTCCTCCCCCCCCACCTACCTCACGTTCCCATCTCTTTCGCTAGCTATGCTCTTTTCTTTTCTGACTTTTCTTTATCTCAAGCTTTCTTTTACGCCTTCATTATTCCATCAGTGGGGAGCATGAGCTTAGCTGACCACAGAGCTATAGATGTGACTTAGAAGGGGCCATGTCTGATCTCTACAATGAGACCACTGCTTCCACACAGTGAGCAAGGGCCCCACTCTGCAGCTTTTGGCAGGATTTTCTACCCAAAATCTGACTGTTTTATAAAGAAAACACCACTGAACACCTTTTCTTCAGAAACATCTACAATATATGTAGCTTATTTAAACTGAAGATTCAGTTGGGTTTTAAATAGGGTTAGGTGAGAGCTGTTGCCAAGCTCTTATCTAGCAATAAAAAAAAAAGTTTTTGTGTTCAAAGACTTAAAAGCCACACACCTCCCATTCCTGATTGCTCAGCATAAGGAGCATGAATTGAAAATGTAGAAACAACTTGTGCAGTGTCTTACTCTGCTTTAGAATACTGTGATCTTACCTTTCGTGTGTCATTCACGTTCAGTATAGATCGTACATCCATTTAGTCCCATTGGCTACTACTCACATATAAACACAGTGATTTCAACTACGGTAACTGCATCCATCACACTGCATCTTTTTTATAATAATTATGAGACTTGTAAGAGGACATAAAAATGTAGCAATATAATATGCAATGCGCCAACCCTGTCACCTAAAGATTAAAAAGAGATGTCTTGCCATGTGACAGACTGGCTATATTCTGAAATAGATATTTATTGCTGTTTACAACATGGAATTTCAAAGCACTTAAAGGCTCATTGAAGCAACAAGTACTATGGTTTACATTACTTTTCTGAAAGCTACAAGACCACTTTGCTGTGGAGACAAATAAAGGATTCAATGGTGCTCAGTGTGGAAAATATCAGGCTATCAATTACACATTAGCACTTTCAAGAATAGGACATTTAGGAAAACATGCCTTTTTAAGGATCTGTCCACCCAAAAAATATTTGTTATTAGTTGAGTCTGAAGAGTTAAACCTCTTATCCATTTCTTGTATGCCTTGGGAAGTCTGCTATTGATATTTGTTTGTGCTGCGGCGAATAATTAGGAGTCCTACTCATCCTCTCGAATGTTTATTCTTTATTATAAAGAATGCAACAGGAGAAAATGCAACCCCACCAAGGTGGGAGAGGGATGCTACAACCTTCAAGGTGGATGGGAATAAGGCATTTTGGCAGAGAGATCCTATTGCTTGAGTTCCAAACTGATATGAGAAGCCAGTGGAGAAGTTCAAATGTTGTGCTTTAAAAGATAAGTTCACTTTTTAACAAAAAATAATAAATACACTTTTTTTTTGCAGGGAGCCCGGGAAGCATTGCACTAGCGATCAACAGATTGCTGGTGCCATGCAGGACTCCTGCAGACCTGTCAGTGTATCTGTGTGCTCATACCTCGTACAGGCAAGCAGATACACTCTGACAGGAAGAATCAATGAACTACCACAGTGTTCAACAGTACTGTGGTCATTTATTGAGAACTACAAGCCGACAGCCGCACAGGCTTTCATAACTTGCAGTTTTCCCATTTACAAATTACTGTGAAGTTACGCGTCTGGGCAGGCAGAATGCTGCACAGCCATGTTTTTCTAAAATTGTGATTGCTAGCAGGGGCAAGAAGATCCCCCACTAGCTGTCACAACAGGAGAGCGGGGGCTGGTCCTTTTGCAACATTTCATATGGGTGGAACATGTAACATGTTACAAAAGGTGAACTTATCCTTTAAAGTGTTACTAAACCCACAACAGTAAAATCAGTCTGTATATGCAGTAAAGCATGCTTGTTATACTCACTGTGGAACCTAAGGGGTTAATACTCTGCATTGTGTAAAAAGGCTGTTTGATCCTGACTTCTCTGCCCCGCCTCTGGTTGAAAGGACCACCTGATGAAGACTGAATCCGTAGTCACATGCTCAGTTTGGTGCGTATTGCTAGAGAGGGTTTTTTTTTTTCTTGGAAGAGCGCATGTGATCAGCACAGGGCCAATCAGCACTGTCCAGGCAGAGGATCAGGACTTTCACAACCTCCTAAAGCAGATAGAAAACTCCTCCTACAAGCTTTAACCAGTGCTCTGCTGAAGTCACAAGACTGCTCTGACCACTGATGAGAAAAGGTATTTAGCAGTTTATATTTACAAAAATAATTGCATTTCCATGTTGTGTGTACTGTGGGAGACCAGATATAGTGAATGCAGGGTCCTGAGTTTAGTATCACTTTAAGGGTCCATTCACATCAGATGTTCTGGTATGTGTTGATCAACGCAGGCCAGTGCATTTACAATGTTAAAGCAATGTATTTTAATTGGAGCACTTCTCACCAATGCATTAAACAGGCCCTACTTTTTTTAGTGCAAGGCATGTAAATCCATGTAAATGCACCACAACATGCATAAATGCAAGAGTCAAAAGTCTTGTGAAGTCTCCTGTACAAATAAAGCCTAGCGAAGTTAAAGTGATTGTAAAGGCAAAAATGTTATTATTTAAAAGAAACAAACATAGTATACTTATCTGCTCTGTGCAGTGGTTTTGCACAGAGCAGCCCTGATCCTCCCCTTCTTGGGTCCCCCACCGGCACTCCTGTCCCCTCCACCTGCCAAGTTCAGAATGAACCTAGAGGTGTACATATCTGTACCAGGCACCACACCAAATTGGAAGAGAAATGCCAAAATCGGCAAGTTGGGTGGGAACAAGGAAATATATCAGAGGTTTCCTATTGCTGGAGTCCC
Source organism: Staurois parvus (assembly GCF_062004578.1). Taxonomy (NCBI): domain Eukaryota; kingdom Metazoa; phylum Chordata; class Amphibia; order Anura; family Ranidae; genus Staurois; species Staurois parvus. Next base: position 71,673 of record NW_028318236.1, read on the forward strand.
TAATTTCATAAGACATCAGTGGCAAAGTCAATACTCTGTGCTTTAAGGGTCCATTCACACCATTTGCACTAGCATGTATTGATCAATAAGCAAACAAACAAAACATTAATCCTCATTTTGGAAAGAAAGGCCCTCAAGATAACTCAGTCCAAATGGAGGTCCAAATGGACATCTCTTCAATATTCTCATGGGGATTAACTGGAAGTCTCCATCTCTGACACCCTCTACTGCACGCACTGTAGTGGCCTTTCTGGCTTCTTCAGTACGGAGGAAACCAATACTGAAAAACAAGCATAGTAAGGAGGTGCACCTGCCTAAAGCATTAACATGAGACTCTTTGTTGAATATATGTAAAATAAATGCCACGTACTCACAAATGGAATTAAGAAGTGCATAAACCGATTCTCATCAAACCATCAGAAGCATATCTACCAGATAGGGCGCAGATTGCGCTTTTCAAGGGTGATGACCTTGCTCTCAGTAAGAGGGCATCGCCCTTGAAACACGTAAGCTAAGACCCAGCTGGTGTACATATGTCCAATGGTTTGATGAGAATTAGTTTATGCACTTGATCTTAACTCCATTTGTGAGTACATTGGCATTTATTTTATATATTCAATAAAGGCTCTCACAGTAATGTATTGGTGAATGACTGAGCATATACATTGTAAAAGCAATGCATTTCATTTGGGGCAGTTCACACCAGTGCACTGAACAGGCACTACTGAATGTAACACGTATAAATTAATGTAAGAAATGCATGTAAATCCTATCTATCACAATGCTCCTTCAGTGTTACCTATAATGCTGCCACCTCCCCCTCAATCCCCCTCTCTGTTGGGGTCCCCCAAGGTTCTGTCCTCGGGACCCTTCTCTTCTCCATCTACACCTCCTCCCTTGGTCAACTCCCACGACTTCAACTACCCTCTCTTTGCCGATGACACCCAAATCTATCTCTCTACCCCCCGCCCCACCCCTTCAGTCTCCGCCCGAATCACTAGCCTCCCGAACGTCATATCAGACTGGATGTCACCCCATTTCCTCAAATTAAACCTTGCCAAAACCAAGCTCTTAGTTTTCCCCCCAGCCCGCGCCCCCCCCCCCCCCGACTTCTCCATCATGACCAACAATGCCACCATCAGCCCCACCCCGCAAGCCAGAGTACAAGGTGTCATTCTAGACTCCAATCTGTCTTTCCAGCCCCAGGTCCAATCGCTGACAAACTCATGCAGACTCCACCTCCGCAACATCTCCAAAATGCGCACGTTCCTAACTTCAGAAACTACAAAGCAACTCATTCACTCCCTTATTATATCACGACTTGACTACTTAGATAAATAAATAGTGTGGCGCTCTAAAATAGATATAAAAATATATATATATAAATATAACCATTTATAATACGTGACCAAATAAATAAGTGACCAATTCATAAAGTGAAATAATAAAAGTATATCAAAAAGATATAAATAAATACCTCAAGTGATCTAAATAATATACCTAGTGTCTCCAAGTCTTGTTGGTGCATAAAAGACATAACATAAAGTGATCATATATAATTATATCCTATATAAAGTGAACAACGTGCTAAAGTGCCAAAAAAGTGTATAAAAACATATATTTCAATTCTTGAATATTCTTAAAACACTCAGTCCATCAAGTGATAACCGAATCATGTGATGTGTAGTGATGAAAAATGGTGATTTGTGTCAAACTCCTCTCCTACAGGTGGCTAAATTGCCTCCTCACCTCCTCCCGGTGACCACTAAGGGCCAGCAGGCTTGCAGGATCACCCTGGATCCTTATTCCACAAAAGACCAGCAGCTTTTCTCCTTCTTTTTTTGTGAGACTCCTGTTTCTCTCACTCCACCAGGATATTTCTGAAGGACAATGACTCACCAGTCCAGTGAGTCAAAAAAGAGAATGCCCTCTAAGTGCAGTAGTTAATGACTCCTTTATTTGCAAAAAAGTATAGAGTGACAACACTCACATTTTCTGCCAGTCCACCCTCCTCACCGATGTGTGGGTGTACTCCATGTGCATGGGACTTCCTAGGTGTAGCAAGATGGCGTCAAACGCCGGAAATGCGTCACCGCGCACCGGAAACTGCGGACTCGCGAACTTGACTACTGTAACTCCCTCCTCACCGGCCTACCTCAACACAGGCTATCCCCGCTTCAGTCTATCCTGAATTCTGCGGCCAGACTCATCCACCTTACTAACCGCTCCGTATGCGCCACCCCCCTCTGCCAATCCCTCCACTGGCTTCCGATTGCCCAACGCATAAAATTCAAACTATTAACATTGACGTACAAAGCTGTTCATAACACTACCCCAAACTACATCACTGACCTGATATCCATCTACCACCCAAACCTTACTCTCCACTCCTCACAAGACCTAGTTCCCTGGTCTCCTCCTCCCATGCCCGTCTCCAGGACTTCTCCAGGGCTTCCCCCATCCTCTGGAACTCACTACCCCAATCCATCAGACTGTCACCTACTCTCCTCACCTTTAGGTGCACCCTGAAAACCCATCTCTTCAGAGAAGCCTACCCCGCCCTCACCTAATTGCCCATCTCCTCTGCTCTTCCCACTACTCCATCTGTCAGGAATGGACTTGCCAGTAATGGTGGGACTCACCTGCCTTGTGGGCTGCAGTACCAGGGCTGGCCAGCGGGTGCTCCCAGCAATCAGAGACTCAACCCTGCAGCCAGCCAAACACCTGAAGTTGATCATGCAGGTGTATTTAAGGGATGGCCAGACCTGCAGTCTCTGCCTTGGTGTGTGGTTTTCCTGGGCCCTGTATCTTGTTCCTGCATTCCTGTTCCTGGTCCTGTCTATGTCTGATTCGTTGCTGACCCTGCCTGATCCGGACCTCTGCTGACTTCTCCTGTTTTATCCCTGGCTTGTGACCCCGACCATTCTCTGCCTGACCCCCTGTACCTACCTGCCCGATTGTTATTGACCCGGCCTGCCTGACGACGCTTGCATTGTATGTACTGTTATCTGTGGGTGGTTTGGTTTGCTTCGTTTGCACTGTGTTATGTTTTAGTATTGCACTGCGTTTATGTTTGTATTGTTAGTCTTTAATAAATTATATTGTTAATAACTTATCTGAAGCCTGCGTTTCCCTGCGTCAGTCACATACCTCTGGTCACACCCTGGAGCCCTGACACCATCCCCCACAGCTATTTCCTCCTGTACCACGCTCCCCTCCCTCCTAGATTGTAAGCTCCAAGGAGCAGGGCCCTCGAACCCCTCGTGTATTGTATTGTATTGTTACTGTGCTGTCTCGTGTATTGTCTCCCATTATAATGTACAGCGCTGAGCAAACTGTTGGTGCTATCTAAATACTGTATAATAATAATGTAAGCACACTGCAACATGCATAAGCACAAGCATCAAAATAGTCTGTTGAAGTTTTTTTCTTACAAATAAAGCTTGGTGAAAAAATGTTTTAGAACAATGTGGTGCATTTAAAAATGCAATGTAGCATGTCAATGTATATTGCATACACGGAGTTGTAATTGAACCCTTAATATCACTTTAACAAAATGACTGAATCTAGAGGTGCATACACTTGTAGCAAGCACCCCAGCAAGGTGAGAGAGATGCTGGGGTGCTTGCTACAAGTGTATGCACCTCTAGATTCAATCCTTTGTTAAAGTGACATTAAGGGTTCATTCACATGAATGACACAGCCTTCAAAGAACTATGAAAGAAAGATCCCCTTGCTGAAGTCCCAAACTAATATAAGAAGCCAGTGAAGTAATAAACTCAAATGCAAATGTAGTTGCGGTTAATACATTTGTGCATTAAATGTCACTTTAACAAAAAAATGTCACTTAAAAAAAACAAAATCGGTCTGTATATGCAGTAAAGCATGCTTGTTATACTCACTGTGGAAAATAAGGGGTTAATCATCTGCATTGTGTAAAAATGCTGTTTGATCCTGTCTTCTCTGATTCTCTTCTTCTACTGTCCCCAATCCATCTCCTGACAGAACAGAGTGTTGGGGGCAAGCTGCACATGCTCAGTTTGGATTGCATTGCTAGAAAGTTGTTTTTTTCTTGCAAGAGGGCATATGATCAGCAAAGGGCCAATCAGCTCTGTCAAGACAGAGGGTCAGGGGTTATGCAGCCTCATAGGACAACCAGGGGAGAATGAAAACTCCTTTCGACAAGCTTTAACCAGTGCAGTACTGAACACTGATAGAAGTCACAAGACTGCTCTAACTGCTGATGAGAAAAGGTATTTAGCAGTTTATATTTACTAAAATACTTTCATTTTCATGTTCTGTGTACTCCGGGAGACCAGATATAGTGAAAACAGGGTCCTGGGTTTAGTAACACTTTAACAGATGGCTTTGTTGGCCTTCCTCTTCCGAATAAAGCAGTTAGAGGATACTAACAGAAAGAATGACTGACTGAACACAAAAAAAAAAGTTTTCCAATGGTCTTTCTAAAAGCTTGTTTTCTACAAAAGCTCCTCTTTAATTGTTTGAATTGTCAAGAAAGCACCACACAAGGTACACAGCTAATGATGATAAATAACTGTGCAGTACGCAACATAGATATGTAAGTTTACACTTGTGATAACATTGTTTCATGGCTGTAAGTAATTACATGACTATCCATATTCATTGTACATTCACTTTCCTTGTACTTAAGGTGCTGACTCTTCAAGGTCTTTCAATTAACCTATATTACTGCACAAGGAGCCAGTCTAATCCCTAATCAGTTCTGAGAACTCAGAAACAGAGCTCGCAGTGTGTGGACAACTGTTTTAAAAGTAGTTCAGTCATTTTAATTTGGTTAGACTTTTGTGTATCCAATTACTATTTTGAATTTCTAACCGCACCAGAGAGTGCAGTGCGGGAAGGGAACACTGTGCTTATCTCCCCTCTGGAACTGACTGCCAGATGAGGAAAGAACATGGAAACCATTGCTGTAAACCATGGGATATTAACTGCAGAACTCAGACATCAGTAAAAGTGTCTATGGTCTTGAGATGATTTTCTCTCAATCCTGGCAATTAGGGTAGAATTGGGAATCGCGTTTATGTTTGTCGGCATTTTGTTAGCTTTTCAGGAACCCCCCTGGTGAACTGGGGGAAGATTTAATTGGCCTGGGTGGATTTTTTCCCCCAATGAGATATGTCAGCTCTTGACAGCTAAATATCTTTAAATGAAATAAAATTGGCGAGGATATCACCTTTTCTGCCTTACAGTTGAAAAATGAACCTCACCAGAAAATCTCACTGGACCAGAAAATCACAATTAAAAAAATGAGACCTTATTAACCCTTAAACTTAATTCTTAAGCTGACCCCCACCTCCACAAACCAAACCCTTTATTAAAGGATCAGTCCATATAAACATTGATATTTGATATTGTTAGGACCTGGGGGTCTCAGTCATCCCTAGGCTTCTTATTTTGGATACTCCTAAAGTGAGATTCTCCTCCCATTCCTGACTAAAGTCTTCCTATTGTTTGGGTTTTACCTCCCATCTTTGCATATATCTGCATCTCCTATTACATCCACAAGCTAAAAAAAATAGAATATCTAACAAGTACAGCGTCACGGAGCACAGCAGCGCAGCCAATTAATTTGGTTGTATGACAAACACAATGGGCCGACTCATATTTTATTCGGGCTTCCTCCACCAAATATCAACAAAACTGCTGTTAAGCTGCTCAACTATATTCTAATGGCACCTAGGTGTCTGATTGCTTTGAAATGCAAGCAGACATTACCCCCCTTCCCGAGTACATCTTTACAAATGTATCCATGATGTTTAAAATATGGAATATTTGACTGCTCGCTTAAATAATAAACGTTCACAATTTAATGGCATCCTTGGAATCTTTTGAAGTCACGATCATATTCTTAATGCCTCATTATGTTGCTTTGGCCAATATGGAGTTTGCTGATGGTACCCGGTCATGGGAATGTTACCATTATCTTCTCTTGCTCCTTCTCTTTTTTATTTCTCTATTTTTTCTCCTTTCATTTATTCTTTTTTGTGATTTAATTGGGGCAGCTACAATATTTGATATATCTCAGAATTTGTCCACTTTCTTTTACAAAAGAGCCATCATAGGTTGATAGTTTCTTATTTGTTTTTTTATTTCCTTTTTTAGTGCAATGGCATTCTTTGTCATGCCACTGCCATGTGATTGATGTGTGTATTTTACATAACTGACTTGTACTTTCTGGGTCATGACCAGTCCTTAGGACAATCCTATGGACTTTGTTCTTGGTATATGTGCGGCCTTATTCTCTACTCATTGGAAATATGTGTTTTTTAATGGTGTGTTTTGTCTTTATTTCATTCCTTGTCTATTTTAAAAGTTTAAATAGTAAAAGAAAGTTTAAAAAAAAAAGAATGTACACCATTTTAGGTAATCTGAAAAGGCTTCTTTACTGCATACATAACCAGGGAGGAAGGATCAGGGGATGCAGAGTTTTATGGAAATTAATTTCCTGCGGCATTGGACAAAATTAGAATATATTCTGCTGATGAACATTACTAGAAATATCTGTAGATCTGTCTTTTTTCATCCACTTTTTACTAGAACTATTTTTTGTTTGCCTCTATGTTGTCATCTTGAAATATTTAAACTATCACACACAAAGGCCATACTCTGAATGGTCTAGGGTTGTTAGTGGTGTACCCCAAGGTTCAGTGTTGGGACCCTTACTGTTTAATATATTTATAAATGATATAGGGTCTGAGATTAAAAATACAATTTCAGTGTTTGCAGATGATACCAAGCTGTGCAGTGGAATAATGTCCTTACAGGATGCCTCCAACTTACAAGCCGACCTCAATGCACTGTTTAATTGGGCAACTATGTGGGGGCTAAGAATATGCATGCATCATACATACTAGGGGCTAGGGGGGTACAACTGGGGGAATCAATGGTGGAGAAGGATCTGGGAGTTCTGGTAGATCACAAGCTTAATAATGGCATGCAATGCCAAGCTGTGGTTTCTAAAGCAAGCAAAATCCTCTCTTGTATTAAAAGAGGTATAGACTCCAGAGAGAGAGATATCATATTACCCCCGTACAAATCATTAGTAAGACCTCATCTGGAATATGCAGTTCAATTTTGGTCACCAATTCACATAAAGAACATTGGGGAACTGAAGAATGTGCAGAGAAGGGCAACCAAACTGATAAGAGGCATGGAGGAGATCAGCTATGAGGAAAGATTAGAGGAACTGAATTTATTTTCTCTTGAGAAGAGGAGATTAAGGGGGAATATGATCAACATGTATAAATACATCAGTGGTTCATATAGTGAACTCGGTGTAGAATTATTCACCCTGAAGTCATCACAGAGGACAAGGGGGCAATCTTTACATCTGGAGGAAAATAAATTTAATCTCCAAATACGGAAAGGTTTCTTCACAGTAAGAGCTGTGAAAATGTGGAATAGACTCCCTCAAGAGTTGGTTCTGGCCAGGTCAGTGGATTGCTTTAAAAAAGGCTTGGATTCTTCCTTGGATACACAGAATATAACTGGTTACTAACAGTTATAGGTAATGTTGATCCAGGGAATATTCGATTGCCTCTCGGGGGATCAGGAAGGAATTTTTTCCCTGCAGGACCGAATTGGATCATGCTTTGCTTTTTTTTTTGCCTTCCTCTGGATCAACGGTGGGTGTAGGATTCTAACTTTTTTTTTATGGTTGAACTGGATGGACTTTTTTTCAGCCAGACTAACTAGGTAATTATGTAATATATGAGCATTACCTATAGCAGAAAGCATAAATTCAGCATAATATTTTACATATTGTTTGAACAGTAGAAACTAGGGATGCAATAGAAAAAAAGAAGATAGAAGAAATTCCATCTGCAGGGAGAGAAAGAAAGAGTGTCACCCCACTCAAAATTCATAACCATAGGGATCCTGGTATTCATTTTAAAGATCCAGTACATTTCCCTCTCTTCCTCGAAAGAGTAAAAAAATATTGTGGTAATCTGTGCAATAAATTAAGATTGCAGTGACAACATCATTGTGCGGCAGCTTTTCTTTTTCTCCAGTAGAAACCATTGTTACAGATTAGGACATCCTCTCTGGTATGGAAGATAGACCATTCAGACAACCAACCAAAATTCTTGTGAATCTTATGTCTAGGGATTCAGCTGCAATTCTTACAGGCTGCCTAGAATTATTACAATTATATAACCCAATGTGTGAAATTAATAAGCATTATTTATCTACTAATCAATGTAAAAAGTATATAATTGAGCTAATATTGGTTAACGTAGGATAACAAGGTTTAATAAACATTAACTTTACATCAAGTCATTCTGTTCCAGAATAGTATAATTAAAAGCCTTCTTAATGCCAAATTCTGTATCTTTGGCTCAAAACGAGAAATGTCAAGTACCTCTTTGTGAATTCTCGAGAGTTTCCATTTTATCTACACTCACACAGGCTGTAACAAGTTCCACTTGCGTTATGTAGGTTGTAGTACTTAGGTTCCAACAGCCTTTCATTCTAAACATTTCCCCCAAGCTTTGCTATAAATTGATATCGAACTGACATAGTACAAGTTCTGTATATCTAAACAGGTCTCCGAGGCATACTCCAGCAATAACTTCTCCAACACAAGCAAAACAAGGCAATATTCTTCAAAAACACAGAATGATAAGAAAAAAACACAGCCATTTACCGGGTTGGATTCTTTTCCTTGTGCTTTATTTTAAGAGATATTATAACCAAATTGAACATGAAAGATTAGAATTGCCATCAATGTGTGTATAATTTAAGAGAACACTGTTTGCTGTACAGAATTGACAAAACATATATAACTGTCCTATATGACCACTCTGAGGCTGCTGTCATGTTCTAAAACTGCCATTATTTAATACAGAAAAGAAGTATATTATTTACTGGGGCGCATGGAGACAGTATATTTCTTGCACAGGAGTCCCCAGATACCTCATATTCCCCATTCCTCTGCTTTATATTTGGCTCAATTCTTTTTCAGATATCTGCAGAGCTTGAGGTACAGTTTCAGAAACACCCAGCAAAAGCATTGTCTGTCTCAAAGGATCCCACCCCATTAGAGGGTAGTATGCAAGCAAGAGGGTTAAAAGACGAAATAAATGTACAAAACAAAAAAAATTGCAAACAGGCAACCTTTTTATTGCAGGAGAGACATGCAATGCCTTTTTTACAATATAGTACACTTACTTACCTATTCACAGTCCTATGTGAAAAATGGAAGTGTGGCGGGATAACTGCACTCCTGAGCAAGTACGGGAGTGATGTCATCCAGCACCGGCCAATCAAAATGGCTGAAGACCAGTGCCTGGAAGAACCAAGGAAGAAGAATCCGGTGCCAGTGAGGAAACTTGCAGGCATCAGACCAGCGGAACGAAGGTACGCGTGGTTTTAGTGTAAAGGATAGTGTGAGGGTCAAGGTTATAGAAAAGGTCAACGTGAGGGCTACAGGGAGGGTTAGCATTAGCATTATAGCAAGGGATACAATGAGGGATTACAGGGTGGGTTAACATTAGGCGTAGTGTGAGGGTTGTAGAAAAGCTTAGTGTGCAGGTTACAAGGAGGGTCAATGCTGGGGTTACAGGGAGAGTTAGTGTTAGGATTACAGGGAGGGATAGAATGAGTGATACAAGTCAATACCAGTGTTACAGTAGATAGAGCTTGGACTACAGGGTGTGTTGGTGTTAGGGTTACAAGAGTTGGTGCTTGAGTTAAAGGAGGATTAGTGACAGTGTTACAGCAGAAAGTCATGCTTTGGTTACTTGGAGGGCCACTATAACTACTACTAGTAGTGTTAGGGTTACAGGAGTTAGTTCTAGGGTTACAGGGATAGTATAGTTACAGGGTTAGTGTTAGGTTTACATGGAGAGTATAGTTATAGGGTTAATAGTAGGGTTACATGGACAGTATAGTTACAGGGTTAGTATTATGGTTACAGGGGGCTTAGAGTTACAAGAAGGTCTAATGTCAACGTTACAGTGAAAAGTAAAACTCAGGGTACAATGTGGGCTACTATAAGGGTTGCAAGAACGTTTAGTGTTATTGTTAAAGGAGTTACTGTTATGGTTGCAAGAAGGGTTAATGTTAGGGTCACCATTAGGGTTAGTGTAAGGGGGAATTCAAAGATAGAGTATGCCTATCAGATTTGGTAGCTCTGCAGCAAAAGATACCACCCAATGGCATAAGATAATTGCTTAGGTTTACATTTCAGACTTCTCATCACTGTGGTTTTGATGTCAACGTAATGATTTTCCTAGGAGCTTTCAGACATCTCCAGCTTACCAAGGTTCCAGTACATCTTGCAGGTGTAAGTGCAATATTTAATCTTTATAGATGAATGGGGGTTGGGAAATCCATACATGGTTTTTAATACAAAAGTACAGTATCTCACAAAAGTGAGTACACCCCTCACAATTTTGTAAATATTTTATTATTTCTTTTCATGTGACAACACTGAAGAAATGACACTTTGCTACAATGTAAAGTAGTGAGTGTACAGCTTGTATAACAGTGTAAATTTGTTGTCCCTTCAAAATAACTCAACACACAGCCATTAATGTCTAAACCACTGGCAACAAAAGTGAGTACACTCCTAAGTGAAAATGTCCAAATTGGGCCCAATTAGCCATTTTCCCTCCCTGGTGTCATGTGACTCGTTAGTGTTACAAGGTCTCAGGAGTGAATGGAGAGCAGGTGTCTTAAATTTGGTGTTATCGCTCTCATACTGGTCACTGGAAGTTCAACATGTCACCTCATGGCAAAGAACTCTCAGAGGATCTAAAAAAAAAGAATTGTTTCTCTACATAAAGATGGCCTAGGCTATAAGAAGATTGCCAAGACCCTGAAACTGAGCTGCAGCATGGTGGCCAAGACCATACAGCGGTTTAACAGGACAGATTCCACTCAGAACAGGCCTCGCTATGGTCGACCAAAGAAGTTGAGTGCACGTGCTCAGCATCATATCCAGAGACTGTCTTTGGGAAATTGCATTGCTGCAGAGGTTGAAGGAGTGGGGGTCAGCCTGTCAGTGCTCAGACCATACACCGCACACTGCATCAAATTGGTCTGCATGGCTGTTGTCCCAGAAGGAAGCCTCTTCTAAAGATGATGCACAAGAAAACCCCGCAAACAGTTTGTTGAAGACAAACAGACTAAGCACATGGATTATTGGAACCATGTCCTGTGGTCTGATGAGACCAAGATAAACTTATTTGGTTCAGATGGTGTCAAGCGTGTGTGGTGGCAATCAGGTGAGGAGTACAAAGTTAAGTGCGTCTTGCCTACAGTAAAGCATGGTGATGGGAGTGTCATGGTCTGGGGCTGCATGAGTGCTGCCAGTACTGGGGAGCTACAGTTCATTGAGGGAACCATGAATGCCAACATGTACTGTGACATACTGAAGCAGAGCATGATCCCCTTTCTTCGGAGACTGGGCCCCAGGGCAGCATTCCAACATGCTGACGACTCTAAACACACCTCCAAGACCACCACTGCCTTGCTAAAGAAGCTGAGGATAAAGGCGGTGGACTGGCCAAGCATGTCTTCAGACCTAAACCCTATTGAGCATCTGTGCGGCATCCTCAAATGGAAGGTGGAGGAGCGCAAGGTCTCTAGCATCCACCAGCTCCGTGATGTCGTCATGGAGGAGTGGAAGAGGACTCCAGCGGCAAGCTGTGAAGCTCTGGTGATCTCCATACCCAAGAGGGTTAAGGCAGTGCTGGAAAATAATGGTGGCCACACAAAATATTGACACTTTGGGCCCAATTTGGACATTTTCACTTAGGGGTGTACTCACTTTTGTTACCAGCGGTTTAGACATTAATGGCTGTGTGTTGAGTTATTTTGAGGGGACAGAAAATTTACACTGTTATACAAGCTGTACACTCACTACTTTACATTGTAGCAAAGTGTCATTTCTTCAGTGTTGTCACATGAAAAGATAGAATAAAATATTTACAAAAATGTGAGGGGTGTATTCACTTCTGTGAGATACTGTACACCTGCACTTTAATTATTTTTTACTTATACTCCAATTTCTACTTAGGGCTCGTTCACACTTGACTTTATTTCTAACTCTTGCCAAACTCCCCTATACCATTTGACAGGCATTTGGGAAGCGTTTTTAATGCTCCCCAAACGAACCGTGCGCAGTTTTGAGGCGGTTGATAGGCGTTTGCCAAGCGTTAAAATAAACTGCTTTTCCAAGCAGTTTATTAAAAATCATCTTCCCACTTCTACTACACAGTGCTTTTTGAGATCTATAGTAGAAGGAGCCTATTTGTCCCATTATATGGCTACAGTCTCAAACGACAGCTCCAAGGATTCTCAGTGCTCTGCATAGAAGTCTATGGGCTTCCTTGCCTTTAGCTCTCCCCCTGCTGGCTGAGAGGAGAAGGGTGCAGCATAACATCAATATCTTAATAGAGGGAGAGAAGAATACATTTTAATGTCTCCTCCATATTGCTGTAGCCCAGCACCTGACTACATAAGAAAAATATAATACTAAAAGGTTTTTCTTTTTTTCTACTGTACTAACCAGATTCAAACTTGCCCGGGAAGTTTGAATGTGATTGGTGTAGTAGAGATAGAATAAGTAACATAGCATAAGCGTTAGGAAATACACTCCTACTGCTCTCATGTTGACCCTGAGATCTGGTTTGTATGTGTCTTTTTCCAGAGGACACCAAGATGGAGCTAGCATCAGATTTTTTTTATGTTAAGTGTGTGCATTCTAAGGAACATAAAGAGTGCTATGAAAAAGTATTTCCCCCCTTCCTGATTTTGTTTTGCATATTTGACATGCTTAAAAGATTCAAATCATCAAACAAATTTTAATATTACACAGATAAGCTGAGTAAAATACAAAATGATGATTTAATTTCTTAAGAGAAAAAAAGCTATCCAAGCCTGCTTGGCCCTATGTGAAAAAGTGATTGCCTCCTAAACCTAATAACTGGTTGTGCCACCATTGGCAGCAACAACTTCAATTAGGTGTTTGGGATAACTGGCAATGAGTCTTTCACATCACTGTGGAGGAATTTTGGCCCACTCTCCTTTGCAGAACTGTATTAATTCAGCCACACTATAGGGTTATGCCCCAGCATCTCAATCAGATTTAGGTCTGGACTTTGACTAGGCCACTTCAAAACCTTAATTTTGTTTTTGTTTTGGATTTTTTTTTTTAGCAATTCAGAGGTGGAATTGCTGGTGTGTTTTGGATCATTGTCCTGCTGCATAACCCAACTGCGTTTGAGCGTAAGGTCACAAACTGATAGCCAGATATTCTCCTCTAGGATTTTCTGGTACATCACAGAATTCGTGGTTCCATCAATTATGGCAAGTCGTCCAGGTCCTGAAGCCGCAAAGCAGCCCCAGACCATCACACTACCAACACCATGTGTGACTGTTGGTATGATGTTCTTTTTATGAAATTCTGTGTTACTTTTACGCCAGATGTAATGGGACAAACCCATTCCAGAAAGTTCAACTTTTGTCTCATCAGTCCACAGAATATTTGTACAAAAGTCTCGGAGATAATCAAGATGTTTTTGGCAAATGTGAGACAAGCCTTTGTGTTCTTTTTGGTCAGCAGTGGCTTTCACCTTGGAACTCTACCATGGATGCCATTTTTATCTAGTCTCTTTCTTATTGTTGAATCATGAACACTGATTTTTACTGAGGCAAGTGAGGCCTGCAGTTCTTTAGATGTTGTTCTGGGTTCTTTTATAACCTCCTAGATGAATCGTCATTGTGCTTTTGGAGTAATTTTGGTAGGCCGGCCAACTCTGGGAAGGTTCACCACTGTTCCAAGTTTTCTCCATTTCTGAAAAATAGCTCTCCCCATGGTTTGCTGGAGTCCCAAAATCTTAGAAATGGCTTTGTAACCCATTCCAGACTGATCCATGTCAATTAATTTGTGTCTCATCTGTTCTTGAATATCTTTAGATCATGGCATGATGTGTTAGTCTTTGAGATCTCTGCGTGCTTCACTTTGCCATACAGCTTCTTTTTAAGTGAATTCTTGATTCGACAGGTCTGTCAGTAAGCAGGCCCGGGTGTGGCAATTGAAATTTAAATCAGCTTTCAAAAAATGTGGTTAAACACAGTTTATTTCTGGTTTAGCAAGGGGAGGGGCAATTTATTTTTCACATAGGACCGGCAGGTTTGGACAGCTCTTTTCCCTTATTAAATGAAATCATCATTTAAAAATGGCATTTTGTATTTATGTGGGTCATCTTTGTGTAATGTTTACATTTGTTTGACGATATGACTCATTTAAGTGTGACAAATATACAAAAAAAAATCAGGAAGGGGGTAAATACATTTTTACAGCACTGTAAGTGTTACCCTGACATTACAGATATATATCACCTCTACCAGAAATCACAGTACACTCGTAACAATCCCATCATCAGTTTTCTCTGCAGATGGGTGTTCTCTTTCTTAAGGCACTATCCATGGTTGGCTACGTCATAGACTGGTTCAGAGATGACCCAGCCATGTATATCCTGTTCTTGGCTGTGTGCACAAATGTCTTACATGGATCAGCCCCTGCTGTAGCCTCTTACCTTGTGTCTTTCTATAAAGTTCCAATGTTGCAGTCTGATCAATGGCGGGAAGAGGAGTTTATGGAAATGCTTCTGCAGCAGACGGATAGCACAGGTTATCTCAGCCTCAGTAAAATCACTTTTCTGGAGCTCAAGGATGGCTTTTTAATGATAAACTGGTTAAGTTACTGAAAGGTCTACTATATGGCAAACAGAAATTTCAATTTATGAAAGCTTTCATGTTGCTAGATATCATATGTGGCTCACTGAATGCTTTCACTTTTTCCCCGGAATTTCTCTTTAAATTTCACTAATTATAATTTGCCCACTGTCAGCTATTACCCAGTCTTTCCACTATCCCAGAGTTGTACAGCACCATGAGACCTTTTGGCTCTTACATTTCACTTACATGCCACGGAGTAACAGCTACCTTTTATCAAACTAGTCATTTAGGGTAATTCTAATTTAATCCATCACGCAAAGTTTGATTACTCATAATGAGCCCGGCTGTCATGTTTTGGAAGGAACATTCCTATTCCCATCTTGAGCTGTCTGATCTCTAGACTCATTTCTGACAGCATGGTGAGGGCTGCCAGATCTGTCTTTTTTTTTCAATTGCACCGCAGAAGTTTATAATAAACTGGTTGAAGATATTAAATATTAACAGTGCAGATAACCAGGGGAAAACATGGAACTTTAGGATGGTTTGAAAATTGTCATAAAAAGTTTTGTGTGTATTGCATTAAAGGAGCAGTATTGGCTTTAAAAAAAATCCCCAAATATCCATACCACATTAGCTCAAAAACTAGAGTGTGTTCAGAGTGGAGAGCAGTGACTGTCATTCACTACTTTCTGCTCTGCCCCTCCAGGGCTCACTGGAGAATCAACAGGGACAGGGACAGCCACGGCTGACTTTGGCTCTCAGCTATATGCTTAAAGGCAGATGCAACTGCTAATCAGGCAGCAGGGTAGATCCTTGCAATAATGTTTGGTTCAGATCCACCCAGAGCCTAGAGCAGCTCTCACCTGTTGGTGGCCAGCAGCCTGCTTCAAGCTGACTGTGCCACAGGAGGACAAAAGTAATTTTACATTTGGACCCAAGAGAAGTATGGTCAAAAAAAGTCTCTATATAATATACTGTATATGACACATAGATAGTTATATTGATCCAGCTATGCATATGCTGTACCTGGCCGATGCACCTGGAAGCTGGAAATTCCACCCCTGGTGATGCTATTGACTCATCTTTCCATCTCATCCAATCAGAGAATGCTTTGCCTTCATTCAGAAAATGCAAAGCTAAGCAGCTGACCTCCTGTGTTCAGCAAGCAGGAGTGCAGCCACTGAAAGTTGGACCCAGAAGGAAGTGGAGATCGCAGGAGTAGCAGTGTCTTCTTCCGTGATTTCCATCTTGCTGGGGAATTTGCCAGGTATGGTATATGCATAGTTGCAAAGTAACTATGTACAATATAGCCATACCTGGAATTAGTCTTCAAGCATTGCTGTACTGATATGCACATTCTGTCTTTGTGTCAAAAGTCAATTGCTAAGGTCTCTCCTCCATTCTCATTAATACTATCATATGTCTACTACAATACAGGCAGCAGAGACACATGACTGTCACAAAAAGTGCGCTGGCATCTTTGTAATAGGCTGCGAGTGACAGCTTTGTTTTGTGATGTGCAAAAGAAAGAAGAACAGCACTCAAGGGATGCCCAAATGAATCCATCGCAGCAGTGAGTTGCTTTGACATTTGGCATTGAATTTGGCAACAGCTGCTTTAAATAATTCCTAATTCCAAATAATTTACAGGAAGCTCCTGCACAGAGTCAAAGTTTCACACTGCACAGTTCTGGGAGAAATGCACAAAGCACACCAAGATTCAATAAAGAATGCATGTCACACCTTTATTTATGGAGTTCAGCTTGAAGACACTGGGAACAGCACAGGCGGTGTCTACGTAGGGGCTTTTTCATATTTGTGTTGCCCTCTGAAGAGCTATCCATGGTGGATTTCTTTTCAGAAGACATTTAAACGGCAGTGAGGAGGAATTTTGTTGCTGCTGCACTTCCTGTTTTTACCCTAAAAACCTGTACCACCTTGCCACAACCGTTGAATGGGTCATGTTCATTGGACAGCATTACCTGCAGTGTATGACATTGGGGACAAGTTTTGCTCTGCCATGATGCAAAGTATTGTGGCAACAGCATATGTACTGCTGCCTTCAGTGCTTAAATGGGGGTGGCTGGGGAGTAGTAAAACATGGGTCAGACACATGTTTTTATCACCCCCTAACAGCAAGTGTAAACAAGGTCTAACCAGTTTAGTTGCTACTACAAATCGCTAACAGTGTGTTGTAGCGAGCAATGGAATTGCTATAGTCACTGGTGAATTGTGGCTAAGAAGAGATTTATAGCAGCTAGAGGTCTACATCTTTATGATAACATCCACCGCTACAAATCACACTCCTTCAGCAATGTGTAGCTAAGCTATAGATGTGGACGTAGATGGCCTCTTCCAGTTAGTTAGTGAGCTAGTTAGTGAGCTAGTTGCTGACATGAAGTGCTGCACAAACTCAATCATCAAGCGAATGAGCTACATATTAGCAAGTTAGTAATTCCATGGACAATAACTATTATTTTTTTAGCAAGGAATTGCTTAAAAAGAACAAAACAAAATACACCACCAGTAGGATTGACATGACTCTAAGGTAATAGGAGGAAGAGTTCTTAATAATATTCCAATGAGCAGACTGGAGGTGGGCAGGTGACCTAAGGACCAACATAAGAACTTGTCTCTACTCATGGCACATATGTGCCTCCATTTTCAAACTGTTTGCATGCATTTTTTTAAAATCTATTACTGCCATTAGGGTGGGAAGTTGGATGAGTGCCCCGCGTTGTTACCATCTGTGCTAATTAATAGCATTATCATGGTTGCAAGAGAAGGTTCGGGGACAGAAATGCTCCAAAACTGCCATGCTTGCTGCCAATGGAGACAAGCAGGCTCTAAATAGTAATGGCACCCTAAATAAAAGAACATAATTCCAGATATTTTGGCATGTAACATACTAAATAAATACTGAGAACAAAGCAAATAAGAAAGGGGAAATATAACAATCAAGCTCCCCTTCCCTAATAGATCATAGATCCACCAACTCACCACTACAGGGTGCGGTCCTTGTAACCTGACTACACTGTACCAAAATAGAATAGACTAAGGAATGTCCAGAAAGAGGTTACCTCCATGGGACCACATGTTTTGATCAAAATGTTTTATTGAAAAAAGTACAAAATTGTTTAGTAATTGGTATCAGAGTTGAAAAAAACACCTCCACCATATACACTATATGTGCATATATAGTATGAAGCTGTTTGCTAATCATATGTCTCTAGACATTGCACACACATCTCTGCTCTGGCATCCTCCTTGAAAAGTGTAGTAGCAATCTGCTTTGCTCCAGTGATAATAAATGAGCAGAGGTAGCCATATTTATTGATAAGCCTTGGTGACATGGAACAAGACATTGTGCTCTTGTAACCAGCTATAATGAAATTCATATTGTTATTCATAGCTTGCAGTTAATCACATTATGCATGTGCACATTTGTTACAGCTCTTAAGGAGTAATTTAACTGTGCATTTTAATAATGTTTAGCAGGTAAACATCAACATCTTACAGACACTGGGAAGGGCCCTTTATTTAAATAGTAATCACGTTTAAGAGGCTGATTTGCATTGATGCGATTTAACTTTTCATCTTATCTGTGCTTTCATGAACCTGCTATTTCTTGGCTTTTAGATCTGCATACTGGAGGAAATAGCACTTCACACTCTCGTTTATCACTTTTCACGGGACAAAAACCAAATGCTGATACAAATATATAATCTAAGCCTTGGAGTACATAGCGTTAGGTGTGTTGTATGGTCATTATATTAAGGATGGGGGCATATTACACATCAGTAAATGGGGGGCAATCTTCAGATTTGCTAGGTGGCTTTAGCTATATCAGCTGGTCTGATTTGTATCATGCAATCCCCTAGAATGCTGCTGGAGGAAACTGAATGTTTATATCAGCATGTAAGCAGGTGCAGTCTGTTTTCTTTAGTGTAGGTAGAGATTGAACCAAGTGGTACCACAGCCTGGATAGGATGTCCTAGGGAAACTTGGTTTCTTGAATCAATTGGAGCAGCGTTCCGTTTGGCTAAGGGTCGGCAGTGTGACCCTTGGTGGCCATCTTGGGGCAGCAGGGTCTATTTGAGCCCTCCTCCCCCTGATTTTGGCATGCATTTTGGGAGTGGCTAGTGTAGGGAAAGAGACCCTGCATGTCAGGAACAACAAATAGTGGTAGGGATAGGCTCTTGATAAGGAGGGAAAGGCTAGGGACATGCTAACCTATCAAAAGTCTCCCCTCTCAGGACTGGACCTGCCAGGATGCACTTCATCCTTTAAACAGACCCTGCCGGCACCTCTCCTCATCTGCATCTGTGACTACATTGAATTGTGAGTTACCTCCCTGCTCTCCCATTAGGGTCTTTGCAACTTTGGAATTCGTCTCAATACAAGTTTCAGGTTTTGCTACAACTTGACTGTGTATTTATTGTCCGCACCACACTGCCCCTCCCCACAAGCAACATATGGTTTTCCATTATAGCTCCTCCTTGGGAAATGCTTTGATGAAAACCTCTGCAAACAAGGAAAATCAGCTGATAGTATAGTTACCACCTGACTAGTGTTTTACCAGGTAAAATTGACACTTATTAGTAATGTTATCAATAGGAAAGGTATATGGTTGGTATTTTCTCCCTAAAAAATGTTAACCTTTGTTGATGGAGAGTTGAGAATTGGACAGTGGATAATTACTCATCTCTAGTATGTGTATTTATCATTATTAAAGAGGCATTAGGTCTATTGCCAATCTCACTTTTTAACAACCAGCTGCAGTATAAGGGTTCTGTGTACTGAGATCTCCTTAAGAAGCAATCTGTTGATTCAATATGGAAGTACATAAGCTAGTTGGCTTACTCAATAAGGTGGTGCAAGGAGAAAATGAAAAAACATTCGAAACTTTACCAAGCAAATTCAGAATCCATTTTTTGCTGCACTGCTACCACTAAAGTTGATTCTACTTCTCTGTCAACACTAAGGCAAATTGTATTGTCTCATAGCAGCCCATCAAAATCCATTTCAGTGCTGGCAGACCAATAGAAATTGGATTCTGTGTGGTTGGTATGGATTAAAGTGCTTTTCTCCCTATACAGCTTTATTGAAGAAACAAACTATCTGGTTATTGAATAAGCCCAAGGCTTGATTCAGGAAGCTGTAATGTCATGTACCATGTGCTGAAAGTGCTATAACTGGTCATCACATGTGACCATATTGCTTGAATCATGCAGATTGATCATGGAGTCCAGAAAATGTTTTAATGCATTGAACCTGGCTCACAAAGTAAAAGGTTGCAAAGCAAAGCCAAAGTGATTAAGTTGAACTATAGCCAACTAGGATCCTTCTGCTCCATGCTCCTTCCTGCCCTGCTACCCGGTCCACCCTGCTCTCTTACAAATTCCCATAGAGAGCAAGAATAACTTCAGTAACTGTTGCTTTGGGATGTCACAATAGCCTGTCATATGTCCAAAAGGCTAAGTACTGGTCATGTGATCTCTGCTTAGGGAACTGTTTCCCAATCAGTGGTTCTGGTCAAATGCTGATCCTTCCCTTCAGCAGAAATCTCATGACCTAATGCTTGGGAAATGCCGTATAAACATGGAGTAAGCACCACGGACTGCGCATAGCATACAGCTCCTTACCATTCATGGTGTTTTACTTAAAAATAATGGTAAATTAGCATGTTGTATTTTCTTTTGAAGGATGGATGTATTATGCAAGAAATCAGATTGGTTCGGACACTAACCTGACATTAATGTCAGACACTTGGAACCCCCTCATGGATGCTTCTGTACTCACAAATAGTGACATTTGCATTGCATTGCGGGATGCTGAAACTCAAGAACACTGACTTGGGGCTGAGGTTATGAATATGGTACAAAGTGTGTCAAATCTGGCTACTCCCTGGATGTATGATTTTAAGGGATTATGCTAGAATTTTAACCACACTCCACAACTACCTTTTATGGTGATGTATCATGTGTTCCCTGGAATAAGATCTTTAACTCAACCTGTGCCCAGGAAACAGACACTCAAGTATTTACATATCCTTCCATCTAAAGGATCCCATGTGACAGTCTAAAGAGGCTCCAAATCCTGATACTTTGGAATACAAAAGCTTCATAAAATACAGTATATGAATAATGAAAAAAATAACATATTTTACTTTCCCTGGGTGAGACAATTCCTTGTTTATTTCTGTCTCACATACTCACCCCCCAAGTACTGCAGCTCACAGTGGGAGGGTGTTTCAGCCATCCAGGCAGTGCTGTCACTCCAGATAGCAGTGGGCAGGGCTTGGTGTGGCTAGCAACTGATTGACAAACAAGCCAATGCTGGGAAGGGTAAGCAAGGTGATCTGAGCTATTGAGTCACTGCTGGGGAACAGAGGAGTTGAGCTGCTGAGGTAGCTTAGCAACTTCAGTGCTTCTGCTGTGACTTTTGAGAATGTATTGCTTCCCAGTTCCTTAAGGTATAGTAGTTTGTGAGGGCTTTTTTGTAAATTCAATTACTGCTTGTTAAGAATAATGTAAATTCTTTCATTTCCATAGACTGTCTAAAAGTTTAAGGTGGTACCAAGGGGAGCCGGAGTCTTAACGTACCAATAACAACACCATAAATGCTTGCCACTATTATTCATCTTTTTTGTTTTTAATATAAGATCTAAAGTGCAGATAAAGAAAAAAATTATGTTTATATTTGCAGTAACTTACCATCATCTTGTCTGAAACCATCTAACATTTGATAGAGGTTTGTGGGTAAGCTGTACTGTTTGGCTCTTTCCCTCCCAGGTTGCAATGGTTGACCAATCGACTCCAATGCAGAACTGCTGTATCTCGGCCGGCTCTTTGAGTTAAACAGTGATGATGAAGAACTCAGTGATTTCCTTCTTAGTATTGCAGCATACGATGTTTGCTGCCCTGGAACAGCTTGTACAAGTTCTGGAAGACAGAGTGCAAAAAAACCCATTAAACCAAAGTTTATGTACATATTGCAAACATATTATTGACGTATTGCATTCCCCACTGGTTTCATTATAGTTACTGGACCTGCCAACCCGATGCACCTGTTTTTAAGTCTCACTCCTTGTGATGCTTTCTCTGAGTTTTGAGAGCCAGATCCCCCCATAATAGGAGTAGCAACAGGGTGGAGTTGGGTTTTCAGTTGGTGACATCTCACTGCAGAAATCCCAAGAGATATAAGAATGTGGTGCTGATTCACACAGATGCGGTGCAGAATGAAGCTCAGGTTTCACAGCTGATTGATACAGTAATTGTTTAGTGGTAAGGTTGGGCTTGGTATTTGAGTCAAACATAAATTCGACCTAAACCTCATCCGTTCGTGTGTTCGGTCAACATGAGAACAGTAAGGGCATTTGGCAAGCTATTTGCAATTCATTGCGCCCTGACAGTGCATTGTGATTGGCCAAAGCAATGCACCTGACCACAGGTCAGGTGAAATGCTTTAGCCAATCACAGTGCATGACTGACATCATCACAGTATTTAAGAACTGTCAGGCCAGTACAGCCGTCAGATGGCAGGAGCCAGCACTGAAAGCAGAGCGGATTTTATTCAGGTCGGTGGTGGCAGTGGGCATTGTGATTGATATTGGATCTACTTTGGGGGGACATTTTTTTAAATGTTTGTTTTTATTAAAGGACATGTCAAAGACTATCTTCTGTCATTTTTTGCATGACACTTTTTTTTTGTGAATGAGCAGTGGTACCATATACCCCATACTTATTCACATGGGGGCAGGATCAGGGGGGTGTTCAGCCCAACACTATTCAGTGGTTCAGGTCAGGTTTAGATCAGGTTCAGGACAGGATTAGATCAGGTTCAGGACAGGATTAGATCAGGTTCAGGACAGGTTTAGATCAGGTTCTGGTCAGGATTTTATCCTGTTAACAACTGATGACATAAGCAGTTTATAAACGGTTCCCATAGAAGTCAATAGCCTTTAATCCTCACCTAAACAGGACTGCACTGCTCAGAAATCGGACAGGACTATTTTTTTAATTCACACTGAATCCGCACTGCCAGAACACTGGACATATGTGAACAGGCACTATAGGAAGCAATTTTATTTCACATGTCAAGCGGATTGGGTGTGGTTCAATCCACATCCAATCCGCATATACAGTATGTGAACTGGCACTCAGTGGTTAGTACCCCAAAATGAAACAGCTGTGAGTGGATAAGCCAAGTAAAGTGTATCGAAAAACAAGAACAAAAGTAATATTTTGCAACTTACCAGTCCTTAGTTCTGGTGGCTTCCTTAGTTTTTTATTTTTTCAAGCTAAGGCCACTTTGTGCAAGGACAGAAAAATGACCCATTGATCCTGATAGAAATATCATGTCCTTGTAACTTCCCATCCACTAGACTGAAATTTCTATGCAATGTTATTCGCTTTCCAAATGATCACCTGTGAACTATACAACCCCTTCTGCCTTATTTAATGGAGATGAGGAGAGAGTGAGGCGTCTGTAATCCAAACGAGGAGAAGCAATTTACGGTGACAACACTACATCTCAATGAGTGTTGTCACCCTAGGACAGGAAGAAAAATCCCTATTGCAGCCACTACATCTAAAGACTGGTAAGCTGCAATCTATTATATTTATGTTTGTGAGTTTAGATACACTTTAAAAAGCCAGAATATTATAGTATTTAGCAATTTTCCACACCTTAAATAAAATGAAAAAAGAATACACACACGCACACAATCCTATGAACTATGGTAATTTATACTTACAGTATCTTTAGCAAATCCTAACATAACAAAACCTTAGGGTAATTTCAGAAAACACATTCTGTAATAAAGACAAATGTTGTTTATGCGACCTGCATGGCTTTAACAGGCACGTGAATGTAGAAAAATGAAAAGAAACAAGGTATTGTGCGCATACACTAGATCGCCTAATTAGCTTAATTCCTGCCCTGTGAACCTCACAAAATGAGAACATTCATAGGTTATATGTAGAGTTCTGAACAATGCTGACATTCTAAACTATAGAAAAGTTTTAATTAGACTTGAGACCTTCTTTAAAAAAATATGTGCAGGCAGAATTCAAATATCAAGACCATTGGAAGGACATCATTGAGAAATGAAACACTGACATTATTCTGCAGTGGTCACCTGACTGCTGTCACTCGAACTCTAAGCAGGTTAGGGCTAATGTCACTTCTACCAATTTAATAATGCAGCCCATGATTTTACCTACTGGCAATGGTTGACTGGTGTACATAGATTGACTGGGCAGGATCATGTCAGTTTGTAGTCCTACCATGGGAGAACACATGAATTGCAAGCAGGGCAGTGAGCATGTCGCCATGTAGTATTGCCAGGCGGAAGTGCTAACCATTTAGCCACTGTGCTGCCCTACCATACTAATATGACTTACACTTTAAATAGAGTCTTTTATTCTCAAGGATGTACCTTCATATTAAATAATAAATATATAAACATAGGGTGGATCTGACTTACCAATAAACCTTCCAAAATGAAAAATGGATATCTGTATTTACTTTAACCATATGAATTGAGGCACAGTTATTCTTGACATGCCAAGCATACTTAATTCCAGAACCTTTTGCAGTCTTTCTAGCCCATGCATTGCCTGATTGTCAGCAAACTGAATGTACAATGACCATTTTTGCTCAATAATTTGCCAATATATAGGGTTAGAACCTGTCAGATTGTTATTGCTCATGTTCCCTGTTGAGCAAACCTATGTGCAGAATAGAAGAACACAGGGAGGTCCTACTAGTGTGGCAGACAAGGGTAAGATTGTTGGGAAAACTTTACTACCTAAAGTGTATGAATATTGATAAACATTTTTTTCAGTTTTGTTTATAGAGTAGGGCAGAATTGAAACCCCTTTCTACTTTTATTTATTTTTTATTTCTATTTTTTTTTATTATTATTATTCTATACAATCTAAAAGGGAAGGGTCAAGTGATACAAAAAGGTAATAACTGTGAGGGGCAAGCTGATGGAGAAAATAAAAGCACAGTTGTTAGGTGGAGGCAGCATAAGCTTCAGGGACTGCCTAAAAGTGGACAAAGTAGGAGATAGCCTAACGGATTGGGGTAGGGAATTCCAGAGGATAGGAGAGGCTCAGGATAAGTCCTAGAGGTGATCATGAGAGGAGGTGATTTTGTAGCAGCTTTGGGAATACCAGGAAAACTCTGGACATGAACTTGAGGAAAACAAGCTGTTTATTAATCAGCACTGAGTGACCCAGTCTGGGCTCATGCCTGCAGGCTAAGTAAGTTGTAACAGAATCATACCTGTGTATATACCAACGATTATGTCACAATGCATATATTTCCTCTTTGCTTTGTTATACCTTTGACATATAGTCTAAGCAGTACACAGGATATAGTCTTGTTTTTACATTTTGCGGTACTATTACCAACTGAAAGTTCAGGGTGTCAATTGCTAAACTGGGACAGACTGTCCACAGGAAATGAGGGGGAGAAAGCGAACTGATAGCTTAGTTCTGCAAACAGAAGCTTTAGAACCCTTAAAGCTTAAAGGGGAACTCTGCAATATTCGGTTGCTGCCACAGTAACAAGGGAACTAGAGACCAGGAGGTCTTGGGATGAACGAAGAAAACGATTTGGTTGGTATTTTGAGACTAACTTAGCAATGTAGCTGGGGGCCGAGCTGTGTATAGCTTTATACGCTGTTGTTAGTATTTTGAATTTAATTGGTTGGGTGAGTGGCAGCCAATGGAGGGATTGGCAGACAGGGGTAGCAGACACTGAATGGTTGGTAAGGTGGATGAGTCTGGCAGCAGCATTCATGATGGACTGAAGGGGGGATAGCCTATGTAAAGGTAATCCAATGAGGAGGGAGTTGCAGTGCTCAAGCAGAGAGATAATCTGGTAGTGGACTAGGAGCTTTGTGGTGTTATTGGTTAGGAAGGAGTGTATTTTGGAGAGGTTGCGCAGGTTGAGACAGCAAGCTTTGGAAAGTGATTGGATGTGCTTTTGTCTGTGCCCCTACTGTGTATTCAACTGAGGGTAGGTGCCAGTGCGAGGTGCTAGATACAAGTTTTTTTGTAGATAATGGAAAGTTTTTAGTTGGGACTGAAACAGCCTTAGTTCAGCACAAAGCAGGAGTTTTTCCAATCCAAGAGATCACCAGGCTTGAGTAATATATGTGTATTGGAACCAGAAGGAGTGCCAAACACACATGATGAGAGTCCAAATATGTAGTTTATTGATCCACAAATTGCAATAGTATACCTAAAAGAAGCCAGTGTTTTGTGGGCCAAACTATTTCCCTTTATTAGGGCTGTAGCATCTATCACAGTATCCATTGAACTCAAACAATGACAACCTGGGTATATCAAACTAAGTGAAAGAGATCTTTGTTACATGAGTTTTAGCATCATTCAGCTTTGCAACAATGGTCCTTCATTTTGGGATTTTAAAAATATTTATTGATGCCCTGTTTCTAATTTATTTGTGTATGTATTTATTTATGTTTCACCTGTGTCC
The DNA here is from genome assembly GCF_062004578.1 of Staurois parvus. Taxonomy (NCBI): domain Eukaryota; kingdom Metazoa; phylum Chordata; class Amphibia; order Anura; family Ranidae; genus Staurois; species Staurois parvus. The sequence continues at coordinate 97,919 of NW_028318236.1, forward strand.
CTGCTGTGTCCCTCTATCTGCCCTAGTTACTATTGTGATGAAACTGAAAATAAGGGAAACTCCAGAATTTTACAGTTGACCCAACAGGAGGTGAGGCCAAAACATCCAATAGAGACACATGTTGCATTGACAACTAAGAGGTGAATTCCCCTCTTTTTGTATTATATACTGTATCAAGGGAAGCAAAAATTTCACTGATGGCATTTTAACCCTTTACTTCCTTACTTAAATCATGTAAAATGTGTTGGCTATATACACACCCCAACTGCAGTATAGAACAAAAAGGGTCACAGACCAGACTACGTTGATCACAGCACTGACTGAACATGATTATCACAACACAGTAGCCATATATGTATTCCAGCTATGAATTTAACTGCTTGCAAGCTTTAACACTTGACTGCTCCCATAGCAAGAGTGATAGAGGGTCGCTTTAAACAGAAGCCTCCAGCATTTGCACTCATTAAGCAAGAATCTCTGCAGGCTTGTCTCACCATGAAACAGTGTGTGACCTTTTCAGATAACTTTGCAAAACTGCAATGTAATGAGGAATATGGCAGTCTAGCACCTTTACAGTTCTGCTCAGTGCACCAGTACGTCAGCTTTATTCTGACAAGTGCATGAGGCTTCCAACTGCTGATACAGTGCAGTGTGTGGCTTCACTCCTCATTACCCTGTACACAGTCGTTCACCAACGATGTAGAACAATGGAGAGGCATGCTGTAGAATCTCAGCGGCGGAAGGACTTATACCAGCTTGCAGAGTGTCTGGAAACAAAGTGCCTTAAACAGACACTAAATGTAAATTTCAAGTTGATTTGTGTAAGAGAATTGTAGATGACATTCAAAAATGTAGATCTTCAATTTTTTTAAATTTGTACACAGTTGGTGAATGTGATCTTTTGTAATTTATTGATTCAACAATAATAGATCATACAATAACCTGTTGGAGGGCTTGCCTCATTTTAAAAGGATATTTACCATTTTTTGGATCTCTGTATGCAGCTCATTTGAGTCCTGTAATGCTCCAGCATCTCAACCTAGCTCATCATAAAATTAAACATCAACGGGGCAGCAATCATACCATGCAGATGGCCATTTAATACCCCTATGCTAACCAAAGGGAATATGCTTGAGGAAGATGCATTCACAGCCTTGGACAGTTAGCCAAAGCCTACTTCCAATGTATTAGCAGACCTTCTGTCTCCATGAGCAGAGATGTCACCAAGGTATTTCATTTTGTCACTTTGTAAGATCCAAGTCTGTGGTTCCAAAAAGTTTAATAACACATAACTCTCATACCTAGCCTTACACAGGTATAATAATTAAAACTAAACATTGGTTGCAGAGATTTAATAAGAGTGTAAATATTTCCTGAACGTTTTGGGACATGGGAGAGATATTAAAGGCCCATTGTTGCCAAAAATATTGTATTCTGGTATTGAATGTGGTTAGTGGTGACACCTGTAACCCCAGGTTCACACCTAAGCATTTTCTGCAGCATTTTGCAGAAACGCAGTAGAGTCCATTTAAGATGATTGCCTATGGGACAGGTTCACATCTCTGTGTTTTCACCCGGTGCTTTTTTGGAAAGGGTCAGGGAGTTTTTTGAATGCAAAACATTGTATTTTTGGTTCTATAGACCTCAATGGGAATTCTAGAGAAAAGCATGTATTGCGTTTTTTGCTGCATTTTTTATGAGTTTTGTGTTTAAAATCTGTCTAGCAACAAGAGAAATAAAAAAAAAAGAAACAAAACCCCTGCAAAACACATGAAAAAAACTGCAAAAACACAGCAAAAATGTAAAATGCAATGCAGAAATTCATCAAATGCAACCTGCATAGGTGTGAACCTAGGGTAATAGCATAATTCAGTACATAAATTCCTTAAAAAAAAAAATCTCAGCCCTTTGTTTATTAATTTTCCCACTTGTACATGCATGCCAAGCTGTCCAGGAAAACTGACAGTTGAAACAACCATTATAGCTAAATGAGTACTTAAAACTCTCATCTTTCGTTCACATGGTTTATATTATAACTAGGGCTTAAATCAAAAATGACAAAAAATTATAGTTTGTCTGTAGCGTTAACACCACAGTCTTTGTCCTCCTTGTTAAATAGCTTATTGCCTGGTGATCTAGCCAGTAAGTCTGTTATTTTTCAGCTTCCTTTAACAAATCAAAGCTGTCCAGCAAAAATGGGAGTTAGAGGGTTGAAACCAAGCATTTAGCATTGAAAGGGGTGCTTACGATGGAAAGCTTTTTTTCAATTATGTAAAACACTTATCCAAAAAAGAAAAAACATATATATTGCTGTAACTACTTTATAAGTTGTTCGGCTTTAAATTGTTAGTCACTTATGCAAGGTACATTTAAATATACTATACCATCTAACACTACCCTCTCCGCTGATTGACAATGCTGCTGTCCAAAGGTGGCTATGTGGCTTCTTCAGAGATACAGTGGAAGAGTAAACGTAGCCGCCCCAAGACAGGCGGTATATGATTGGCCAATCACCAGATGGAAATAAAGGAATAAATGCTTGAAAAAAGAAAACAAATGCAGCCACCATATTCAATGATTTGTAAGCTACAGCATATTACATTTCTGTTTTTGGGTTTAATTAAGCTTTCAACTTTTTTCCAAAAGAAAAATAAAGCACTGTTACTGTAACTGCCTAAAAATCATTAGCTGAAGCTGGGCTTTAATATGTTTAATGTTTTTAAGAGGTCCATCTAAGACCACAGGGTGACAGCCTGTTTCCCTCCAGAACTAATCATGTTGTTACCCTTTTTCCAAAAGTCCACTTGTGGACTTTCAGCTATTGAGGTATGCCTGAGCCACTAGATTGAGAGTTAGGGGATGGTGTTTTATTGAACTTCTTACTCTGTTCAGTAAAAGTTGCATCAACTGTTTCTAAGCCTCGTCTGAAGTTACTTAAAAAGGGGTGCATGATGGTTCATGGCGTATAAAAGAACTTGAGTCAGTAAGGCACATTTGGGATATGAGGCAAGGTCACTACTGAAGGTTAATTCAGCAAAACATGTAGGAGAAGGAATGTAGTTACTATAGGTAACTGGAACTGGCGTGAAGTGTACAACAGTCAGTCATTACAGTGGTACCTGATATGGGTAAGGGATGCTCCGGTAGCGAGGAGGTCTGTGTGCTGATTTCCTTCCTTAGTGGACAGTTCCCCAAGTACGGGACCAAACCCCCATTACGGAGATCCTCGGTCTAACTGTATGAGATGGAAGTAAAGCGGTAATGGCGAGCACACATGAGTTTCGCGCAAGTACTCAGCGGGAACCCATTCTGTCACTGGGAGTGAGGTGGCAGTGGTACACTGACTGGTGGAGAGGGCATGGGCTCTGGGTGTTCTTCCTAAATGTGACACTCAACAGCAAGGTGTGCAAGGACATGGGCAATACATTCACAGAGGGGCTCTGTACATTTATTACTGCACACAGTGCTCATTTCTAAATTGGAGTGTTGCCATAAGGGTGATTTTACCCCCGCCTGGTTTATTGATGGGCATTGATGGGTGCCATCACACATCCAAAGGTTCCCCATGTGCAAAAGCGAGTGATCCTGCCCACAATTTGGCGAATCTACCTCCTCACAAAATGGTGTAGTTGGAGCTGCTCAACCAGGCCCACAAACAGATCTATTGGCATAATCAAGAGGTAATAAAACTTTTCAGGGGGTATAGAAAACAATAAACACTTTCTTAGTGCTAATGATCGACTACAGTATATGTGATTTTTTTTATCTTTTCCCACAGTTCCTCTTTAACAGTTTGAATCTCTCCAGAACTATTACAAATCCTATATCTATGTTTTGTCTCTACCACCAATACTGTTCTGATATCTATATGCAGACTTAAATGCAAAAAAGAGAAAGTAGCATAGAAGTAAGAAAAAGTAATTTATTTGTACTCTTTTTAATGATCTTTCTTTTGATCTGAGCAAAAAAAAAAGAGACTTCTCACACTGTAACGAAAGCCATTTTGACTGGCCCAAGCTTTCTTAATATGCAGTAGTGTCTATAATGCAATAACATCCAGTAGGGCCAGTAGGCATGAAGACACATCTATTATGTGAAACCTTAAAGATCATCCTCTCCTTCTCATGTAAATGTATAAAAAGTATTTGCAGAAAGTTTGCCACTCCATACATAAAACACTAGTTCAGATCAAAGAAAAAAAGAAAGTAAAATGGATTTGGCCTCAAGGTGTTCTTTATTTTTGTATTAAAAACACATTTTTCCATAATTTAATACTTCATCTTTTTTTTAACAACCTGATCAACAAGCAGTGTGAGAAGCCGGTGAAAATAAAATGAAATTCTGATTTCCAACTGTACCTAGTGGCTCTCTTTCTTACCAGAAGTAAGGATTACAAAACAGTTTTCTTTAGGATAAGGAAGCCTCTCTAGCTATATATTATTTACACAGAATATCTTCAATATATTTATATATATAATATACTGTATACAAAAAAATCACTTTATACAGTCGGTAGAAAATAAAATAAAACAGTATGCTATGTATGGTTTTTCAACTTTTGATAAATGGGGGTTATTTACTAAAATTGTAGCGTGGAATCTCTAGTGCAACTTTGCATAGAAACCAATCAGCTTCCAGATTTTAATGGAATTAATTCCATTTTAAATTTTCATGTATGAAGTAAAGTAACAGTTTTTATGCCAATATGTTATGGTGCTGGATTTTTACCTTTCTAAAAAAAAATACAAATATAAAAAAAAGTAATTTTTGCAGTAATACTGCTTTTCAGGTGGAATAAAAGCCAATGCCAATCAATTCCTTTCCTGTGAGAACCTGGGCTGTCATGGACGCGCCCCTTGGAAGCAAGTCTTCAAGCAGCCTGGGATTACAGTATTGCAGAGCAGAGTTTTAATTGGGCATTGTTACATGAGCAATGTTTGTGCTGCAATATAAACTGCCCACCACTGCCAGTAGAGGGAAAAAAAAGGACCCGTGATGTCAGTTGACCCCCAAGTCATGTGTACTTTCTCAGCCACATTCCCTCGCCACCTCTCCACACCTCTAGAGCCCTTGTTACAGAGCTGTCCTTCCAGGCATGAGGGACTAAATGACCTCCCATATGTTACAGGGCCAGGCCATTCACAACACTGTCATCCCCCTGTCTAACCTCTAAGTTACCAACGAAGACTAGACAGTGGGCATGCTATAGCAAGGAAACGGCAAGTTAGAATGGCTTGTACTTGCCCCGGGGGGGGGGGTTATGTGCAGATACTGTCACTTTGTTCTGCATGGGCAGAGTGATAGTGAGGCTTTAAATCCCAACTTCAGACAAAATATTTGAATTAGTATTTATAAGACTTAGGAAGGGTCAGGATCCCCAATAAGTTTTTATTGATTTGTCCTTATTAGGGAGATTTCCACTCAGGACAGTAGCTGATGTGAAATCTGTTCAACAGGGCCGCAGATAGAAACAATAACTTATTCATGGAAGAGTGGGGAAAGGTTAGAAGTTCTAACAATGTTTTTATTGCTGTTGATGCTGTTCTGAGAACAAATTCAATGCCAAAGTCTAGGTAAATAAAGTACACACATGAAAGCAGCTTTGTAATCATTACTACTTAACTAAACTTATTTTTTAAATGCAAGCAGTGTAAGTGCCTGAATTTGACTTGGTATGTACAGTTCCTGTACAGCAGATCTGGAGAGTGAGAGAAAAAGCAGAACAAGGAGCCAATCAGTTCTTGTATTGACAAGAAGCATGCTGATGCAGAATGTCAGACGATGAGCTCATCACTGCTAATTCTCCTTTCACTGTCCAGTCACAGGCTGTGGTGGATCTAAGATAACCTTGGCTCACAGGAAGTGGGTTCAATGATTTGCAGACATCTAGTGGCAGAAAAAAAAATACTGCGTGGAAATCTCTCTACTGAATCTAAATACTCCAACAAACACTGGTTTGTCATCTTATCCTTTAACTGAATATTCATTGTCTCTTGTTATTCTTCTATTTTATCTTGTTAAGCAGGAGTATTGTTTCAAATATTCAAAAAATAGCTAAAAATATATATTATGAATACTGTTTTGTTATGAAGAAGAAAAAAAGAAGGACAATGAAGAAAAGGAAGAAGAATAAAGAAGGAAGAAGAAGGAAGAAGAAAGAAGTAGAAGGAAGAGGAAGAGGAAGAAGAAGAAAGAAGAAGGAAGAGGAAGAAGGAAGAAGGAAGAAAGAAGTTCAGTAATGATGCAGTACTGAGTATAAAAAGTCTCTTTTCATTTCTACAAGCTATTGTGGGTTTGTGGTGAGCATACATTTTGAGTTATTACAGCAGTTTTCACTTTAAAGCTGAAATGCAGACAAGCAGCTTAATACATAGTTGAAATACAAACTCGTAAATCATTTTAACCTGCCAAACAATGTGTAATTATTTTCAGCCAGTCAAGTAATTCAGACATTCCTGCCAGACAGCATAGCCAAGTCCTACACCTTCACTGCTGTTAAACAGCACAGCTTGGTTCAGGGCCCATATTTTGAGTTATTACCGCAGGATCACCATTTTTGTATTCATGACAAAAGCAGTATTTTTTACTCAAAATAATAATGCGATTTGCAATGCCAACTAATGCACTACTAGTCTATATAAGAACCTAAATTGGTAAGTTTATTTAAAACCATAAATAGTGGATAGAGTAGCGGGGGGGGGGTTAGAATGTCTGTCAGATTTGTATTGCTGCCTGTGTCAACCATAGGGTGATCTTTGACCATAAAGTTGATAAGTGAAGGAAAATATAAAATTTTGAGCTGCCACCTGAACAAGAATAGAGAGGAAATTGTTAGACAGTTGACACCTAAACAAGTGTCCCCATTGGACAGGGGATTTCCCTCATGGGAGATGTTTCCTTCCACTTCCAATTGTGTCTACAAGGCAGGAAGTGAAGTGAAATCTCCCCAAAGGGACAGGCAGGGCAAAAAAGTTGACACAGATTAAAAACCTTTCCCATGCTATCCAAAATGAAAATACAGTAGGTTCACTTTAAAGCATAAGTAAACCTAAAATCAATAATATATTGCTAATAACTAGGTATTCGTTTTCTTTTTTTTTCAGAAATTTTCCCAATTAATTATATTAAATTTATGTTTTTGGGTTTAAATATGCTTTATGATAGAGATGGGGGCCTTAGGCCCGGTTCACACCTGAGTGTATTGGAAATAAGCTCAGAAATGCAAGTTTCTGCACATGTTCCTGAAATGCAACAAATGCAAAATGAAATAAGAAAAGTCATGCAGCAAGCATTTTGGGTGCCCTAAATATGCTTATAAAAAACAAAATTGGGTTGTCTAAAACACACCAAAATCAGCTCCACAAATGGGTACAGAAGCTACCGTGGCACGTTTTTAAAAGCAGAGGGCAGCCCATTCAAATGAATAATGTTGCTCCAAAAACACGCAAAAAATAAGGAAAATGTGCCCAGTTACACGCAATTATACTACTAGGTGAGATAAAATTAGTTTCCTGTCATTCAATATATAGAACTGTAAGCACAACAAAGATTGTCCACATCTTATTTTCAAATTCTAGGCTCGGCTGTAGCAAACAAAGTCAGAAGAGGGATATCACAAGATAATGACATGTTAGATTACGCGTAGTTTAATGGGTAGAATGCGGAATCGCAAATTAATTCCTGTGACATTCTGTAAAATGCCAAAATTATAGAACTGCAATTAGCACTCTTAAGGTAATGAAGTGTTAGAACAATACTATGATGGAGGCCAGTGAGGTACACTGCAACAACACCATTATTATAATCGCCCAGAGCAATTTAAAAATGAAGCACAGAACATTATTGCAAACCTAATGTAACTAACTAACTAACTATATATATATATATATATATATACACATATATATATATATATATATATATATTTTTTTTTTTTTTATATATATTTTTTTTTATTTTAATTTTTCTTCATTAGGTTAATTCAATTTTTTTGCATTGTCACTTTTTTTTTTTTTAAGGTCAGTTTCTGTTATTTCATTTCTGGATGACTGCTAGAGGCTTTATTAGCAAGATTTATGCACAGTAATGTATGTTTTCCGCTTCTATGAAGGCTTTCTGCAAAGTTTTGAAGAGTGTCAATGGGAATTTGTGCCCAGTGAGATCTGATGTTGTATGAGAAGATCTGACTCACAATTGGCATTAGAATTCCAAAAAAGGATGAGATTAGGATTTACTATGAGCATGGATTTTCAGTGAATCGCAGATGTTCAAAAATTGTTGACTTGGAAATGTATGTTTTTGGGTTTAAATATGCTTTTTGATAGAGATGGGGACCTCAGGCATGAAAAAATATGTGTAAATTTTTCTGGCCAAATTTTTTCCAACCATAATACACTACATGGCCTTGAACCATGGCCAGCAGTCATAGATGGGCCAATAAACAGGTTTTTAGATAATCCAGTCCCCTCACAACAAACAGGCGGCTCAGAGCAGCTATAGGTCAGTGTATCAAAAGTTTCTATATGGAGAAGGCGATAGATGAAACATTACATAGGGTGAGATCAGGAAACTTCTGATTGCTAGCTCTTTGGGCAATCCCCCCATTTGCGGTCTAATTTTTTTATTATTACATAGTTACATTCATAATATTGTTTTATTTTAACTTTGCCTCAAAGGTAAGTTAGTGATTGATTAAAGGGCAGCAGTCACTTTTAGCTGCTGTCGGACCCATAGCAAACTGCTTTTTTTTGCTGCAAGGCTTTTCTTTTAAAGTAAGAAGGGAGGACTTTTGTTCTTTTGGGGGGACATTTTTTTTTAAAGTGTAGGTGCACAAAGCAGAGAATTTACTTGTTGCTGACCATCTGTTCTTCAAGCTGCCTTTTGTTTGCTTCATTGCTTGAAAAAAAAATATTCCCCTTTTCTCATAATCTATTACATTCACATTCTCTTAAGTTAGCAATAAAAAGTGCCACATGCCAGTTAGGTCTTTTCTCCTGGATTAAAAGCTATCCTACCACTGGCCAAGTTTACAATGCTTTATCATCTCTTTTAAAATCTTTGCCCTTTGTCTCTAGTACATTTTGGCACAGTCTTGCTCATTAAAACTGCCACCATACCACCATTCAGAAAGTCCTGAGGACGCCACCAGACAAAACGTACGTAGAAGCGTGATCCCGTCACTTCCAGGTTTCTGTAACGTCACATCCAGCCTGCTGAAAGCGAGGCTTGGAACTCAGGTCGACCATCACCATTGGAAATAATAAAAACACAGGCTGCATAGACTGGTGCCAGTCTCTGGGCACCAATACATGTGAGTGCATCAATATTTTATCTATCTACAATTTTCAATAAATACTACACTTAGAGCAATTTCATTTATTTGGTTTATTTGAGATGCTTGGAGCAATATCCTTATCTTGAGGAGTGCCTGGGATTGGGAATTCATCTGCTATTTGTATATACAGAGTCTTGTGATCACTCAACTGGGGGCAGTCACCTTTGACCCCTTGGATCCACATCTCATATTAGAAGACCAGGAAGCCTGATCCAGGATAGTTTGCTGCTGGTCATCAGTATTTATGATCACAAAGTGCTATTTGACCACCTTAACCAGGGTCAATTTTTTCTGGTGAGTGAGAAATTCACATAGTCTGCAAGTGGTGAAAGAGGAATTTTTTTGGTCTACAGGACAACATCTTTATGGGACTGTCACTAAATGTTCACTTGTCATCATATTGTGTCCAGGATTATTATTTTCTTTATGCTATTGGTAGATAATTTTAGTTTTTTGTTTTATGACATATTTTAGCACCTACCTATTCACGTATTTATTTATCACTTTCTCTGTTGGATCTTTTAATTCAATTATTTAATATTATGGAAAATGCAACAGGTATAGCTGGAACATTCCAAATGGACAGAAGCAAGGAAAAATCCCAGATGAACAGGAACCATGAGTTGGAAATGCTGGTGTATATTTCCAATACTCATTAAAATTGAAAAAGCAACCTGAATGAGTGATGAAATGTCATCAACATTACTGACCAAGTACAACTGAATGTGACTATTACTGCTGGCAAAAACAAAGAAAAGATTTTTTTCAGTAAAAACTGCATCTGCAGTATTCTCCATTCATCACGAAAAACTTACATGAAATTACATATTAAATCTAAAGGTGGATTGGTTTCCATTGTACAGATCATAAAGCTGCAGCTGCTGAACATTGAAGCTGTTTCTTCCATTATTTAAGAAAATTTATTTCAGTAATGATGTATACTTGTAACCTCTAATTGGATTCATGTTTGAATCTGTCAGGATCATTACTCTGTTTGTACCCTTCACCTTCTCGGAAACCCGCTGGCTCATTTTCCTACCAGGTGACATTATCAGGAATAGGATTTAGTTGCTGAGGCCACAAAATACATGAAAGGTTCATTCTTTAGACCAAAACAAATGCCTCAAGCATATTTATTCAATAAACCAAAGAGCAATGCGCAATAACCCATAATAACCCAAACTGATTGTCCACTTAATCCACTGCTGAAATGTTTACCAGCATGTACTTCTGAATCTACAGTGTGCTCCTCCTGTTAACCCCTGTGCTTCCTGCTTATAGCAAGTAATGGTCCTTCTAAATTGTGGGACATATATGGGCAGCCTCAGATGCAGAGTAAAGGAAACTTCTGTTTCAGGGTATTAAATGGTCAGTCCATCTGAAAATGGTATTTCACTTTTTGGTAGATGCTGGAGAATTAAGAGTAGAGAAGGGGTAAACCTCTACTGGGTTATTCTTTATTTATTTCCCACTACAAAGATTTTCATTTTTAAAGATTTTCAGTAATAGGAAATGATAGGAAATCTACTCAAAGTGAGGGTTGATTCAAGTTTTACTTTTCGTATTTTAGACCCAGTATGAAGCGAGTGGAAACCTGTCCAAAGTGAGGTAAAACCTCTCTTAGACAGGTATTACAGAACAAATATCCCCATTGGAAGATGCACTTTCTATTCACATTCTGGTGACAACTCTCCATTCAGGTAAGGGCTGTGCAGGGGATGAATGATGCCCAAAGTGACCATTTTTGTAGCCCCCACCATTGGCTGCTAGGTCACTGCTGGCAGAACCACAAAGAGTCATAGGTTGCTAGGATGCAGTCAGCCAAGCAGCACAGCATCACTGTTAGTTTAGTGTAGGTGGGATCAGAAACGCTGGACAGCCCAGGAGCTGAACATACATAGAGTTGAATATGCACTGAAGATGGAATGTCTGGTATGGAAACCCTGGCCTCAATGCAGCACCCGGTCAGGCCTCCATGGTAGCAAAAATAATTTGCCTAAAGGGGATACTTCAAATAACATGTTTTTTCCCTGACTCTTGGTGAAGGGGTCCCCTCTACTCATTAACATTCATCTAGCTTTTCACTATGGTCCTGGAGGACTTTAGCCTCTTATTACACAATTCCGTAGAGAGATGTATAGCAGGAACCAGAGACCATCTTGACATGCATTTTCTCAGGCACATAATAAGAAAACAATACCAGCAACTACAGGATTGTATCAACTGTTACAGCCACGTGTGGAGGATGAATTCTAGGATGGAAATTAGATCCACTCAAACAAACCAACAAGTTTAATATGTGTGTCAGGCCAAAAACATTTTTTCCAGTGTTGCATAAAGTAAGGAAAGATTAAAACTCCTGTCCAATTTTTACTACTATGCAGAGCTCTTTTAGAGAGATTTTCCCTAATTTCCTGTCCTGTTGACAACAGTTTCATCTGTCAGAAAGTGGGGGGAGACACAAACAGCAATTAAATGGTTCCAGTGGTTATAGCCTTCCTCTATTATAGAAAAGTATTTTTATTTTTGTCTGTGTTTTGAGGTGTAATGTCCACAATGGTGGCTACACATACAGGTGAAACAAAAAAATAGAATATCGTGCAAAAGTTCATTTTTTCAGTAATGCAACTTAAAAAGTGAAACTAATATATGAGATAGACTCATTACATGCAAAGCAAGATAGTTCAAGCCGTGATTTGTCATAAGTGTGATGATTATGGCTTACAGCTCATGAAAACCCCAAATCCACAATTTTAGAAAATTAGAATATTGTGAAAAGGTGCAATATTCTCGGCTCAAAGTGTCCCACTCTAATCAGCTAATTAAGCCATAACACCTGCAAAGGGTTCCTGAGCCTTTAAATGGTCTCTCAGTCTGGTTCAGTAGGAATCACAATCATGGGAAAGACTGCTGACCTGACAGTTGTACAGAAAACCATCATTGACACCCTCCATAAGGAGGGAAAGCCTGAAAAGGTAATTGAAAAAGAAGTGGGATGTTCTCAAAGTGCTGTATCAAAGCACATTAATAGAAAGTTATGTGGAAGGGAAACATGTGGAAGAAAAAGGTGCACAAGCAGCAGGGATGACCGCAGCCTGGAGAGGATTGTCAGGAAAAGGCCATTCAAAAGTGTTAGGGACTTTCACAAGGAGTGGACTGAGGCTGGAGTCAGTGCATCAAGAGCCACCACACACAGATGGATCCTGGACATGGGCTTGAAATGTCATATTCCTCTTGTCAAGCCACTCCTGAACAACAAACAACATCAAAAGCATCTTACCCGGGCTAAAGAAAAACAGACCTGGTCTGTTGCTCAGTGGTCCAAAGTCCTCTTTTCTGATGAGAGCAACATTTGCATCTCATTTGGAAACCAAGGACCCAGAGTATGGAGGAAGAATGGAGAGGCACACACTGCAAGATACTTGAAGTCCAGTGTGAAGTTTCCACAGTCTGTGTTGATTTGGGGAGCCATGTCACCTGCTGGTGTTGATCCACTGTGCTTCATTAAGTCCATGGTCAACGCAGCCGGCTACCAGGAAATTTTGGAGCACTTCATGCTTCATTCCGCAGGCGAGCTTTATGGAGATGCTGACTTCATTTGCCAGCAGGACTTGGCACCTGCCCACACTGCCAAAAGCACCAAAACCTGGTTCAATGACCGTGGGATTACTGTGCTCGATTGGCCAGCAAACTCACCTGACCTGAACCCCATAGACAATCTATGGGGCATTGCCAAGAAAAAGATGAGAAACATGAGACCGAACAATGCAGAAGAGCTGTAGGCCGCTATTGAAGCATCCTGGTCTTCCATAACACCTCAGCAGTGCCAAAGGCTGATAGCTTCCATGCCACGCCGCATTGAGGCAGTAATTGCTGCAAAAGGGGCCCAAACCAAGTACTGAGTACATATGCATGCTTATACTTTTCAGAGGTCCGATATTGTTCTATGTACAATCCTTGTTTTATTGATTGCATGTAATATTCTAATTTTCTGAGATTGTGGATTTGGGGTTTTCATGAGCTGTAAGCCATAATCATCACAATTATGACAAATCATGGCTTGAACTATCTTGCTTTGCATGTAATGAGTCTATCTCATATATTAGTTTCACCTTTTAAGTTGCATTACTGAAATAAATGAACGTTTGCACGATATTCTAATTTTTCGAGTTTCACCTGTACTTTGATATTTTTATTCAACTGATGTGTGATTTGCTCAAAACAATAAAATAGACACAAATCCCCTTTCAATCTTATTAGACTCCGTTTCAATCGGAGGAATATTTTTGGTCATTTTGCATTATTCAGCAGCACTGAGATTCTTTGTTCTTAAGATTTGTGACAGTGTGAGGCCCTGCCACTGTGTAAAAGTAGGGGAAAGGGAAACAGAGCTTGCATGCATGCAGAGGGCAGAGCTAACGATTGTGAGCGGAGAAATCTGGGTTTTTTTGTTTTCTCCGAATTGTAATATTCCCCAGTTGAGTTTCGGAGTCTGGAGATTTTGAAGAGTTTTGGAAGGGAAGAAATCTCCAACTCTGTGTCCAGGTCTTGAAGGAGAATGGCAGGCTGCGAGTTCAAGTGTGCACAGCCCTTATAATGTAGGACCTGACCATAGTTCAGGACTGGCGAGACTGGTGTGCTCTACTTAAGAGACAACATTCATTGCTGGTGAAGCGATTCCTTGTCCATAGGACTAATAGGGAGTTGAGGAGGCTAAGCGACTCTGGGAAACAGAGAGCTGGGATGACTAGGCAAGTCCAGGGGACTGTGGCAGTCTGTAACACTCAGAGGAATGGGAGAGCCTGGGGTGTCAGGAGAACCCCTATCAAGAGGCCAGGGAGTGTGCCTGTGCAGCAGGTGCTGCAACCGAGAATCAGGAGAACTTGGAAAGCTGAATAAGCACAGAGTTACTGTGTAAGATAGTTTGAGGGACCAACCAAAAGCCAAAGTTACGGCCTAAGCAGTGGTGCTGCTGAAGAGCGCCAAGTGGCTCTGTATTTTATATTACCTGTGTTTTGATGCATGGGCAACTATGTTGTTCAACATTGATTTGGTTAATAACAGTGGGCCAGCAAGCCTTAAAACCACCGTTCAGACTGGCATGGACTCCCTAAAATCGCTTTTGTCCCTGAGCTAAACAACCCTCAATATCACAGATCATATTTCAATTGATTAGATTAAGAAACTACATGGTGGTAACAGTGATGTGATTGATAACTTCCAATTGTATCTTAACCACTTTCCCACCACCCTATAGCAGAAATACTGCTACGGTGGCAGGGGTGCGCAAAATCACATGTATATACATGATTTTGCATTTTCGGGTAGGGGGCACGCGCGAGCCTGCGTGCGCCCTACCAGCGCCACTATTCGCGGCCTCGGCTGTCAATCACCAGGCCCCGCCCAGTGATTACTCACCGGCACCCAGTAATTGACAAAAATTACCGACGGGAGAGAACTGTATGTAGACAATACAGTTCTCTCCCCTGTCAGCTCCTGCACATTGCTTTGTATGGCTCTACATAGCATGAATAGCAAAATGGCCTGATCAGGAAGGGGGGTAAATCCTCAGGAGGGCAAGTGGTTAATGTGTTACTAAACCCACAACAGTAAAATCAGTCTGTATATGCAGTAAAGCATGCTTGCTATACTCAGCGTGGAATCTAAGTAGTTAATCTGCCACACTGTATAAAAAGGATGTTTAATTCCCTCTGCTCTGATCCTCCCCTTCTTCCATTATCTCCTGATAGAACAGAGGCTTGGGGGCAAGCTGCTTATGCTCAGTTTGGTGTGTATTGCTAGAGAGTTTTTTTTTTTTCTTTGGAGAGTGCATGTGACCAGCAAAGGGCCAATCAGCACCATACAGACAGAGGTCAGGGGTCCTGCATCCTCCTACAGGAGAATGAAAACTCCTCTTACAAGTTGTAACTAGTGTTCTGCTGGACACTGATAGAAGTCACAAAACTGCTGATGAGAAAAGGTATTTAGCAGTTTATATTTACTAGAATAATAGTATTTTACATGTTCTGTGTACTGTGGTAGACCAGATATAGTGAATGCAGGGTCATGAGTTTAGTAACACTTTAACTATCAATCTAAATCAACTTCCCTGTGTGTGGCACATAGATCAAATGGGTTGTTGACTATAGATCAGATATTATTATCAGAAGAGTTCGATCAGAAAAGAAATTGATTGTTATGTATGGCCTCCATAACAGAGCCCCAGGTAGCCAAAAAACCTCAAGGGGTTCTAACCTTTCCTCATTCTATCCAAAATCAAGAAAAACTGACTGGACATACATTTTTACTTGACTTTTTTCCTGTTTAACTGGCAGTGCTGGTACAGGGGTCAGCAGCACCCAAGATGAAGAGGCCAAAGTGTGACTTCATGAGCAGCATATGTTGCAGACCCTTTCTGCACTCCCCTTCTGCTGAAACTCCCTTGGCCGCCTCTTCTGCATACCCCCCGGGCCTGGCCCTAGGAGAATGCCTTATTTGCCAACAAAAAATGATGCTTCGGTGCATTGAACAACTTAGCATTTTTAATTTTTTTTGCAGAGTAGAATGTAACTTTTGAATGACACTTTAAGTGATGGTGGGTCAGTGGTATTGTCATTTGACATTTATTTAGAAGTAATCTAATTAAAATGTAAGTTATCTAATAATACTTGCAAATATGACCTTCGCTCAAGTATGAGATGGTTGATGATGTTTTGCAAAATGTCATAAATAGCTTAAAGACAGATGCTTCACTGTGTCTAATGACACTGCTAAATACAATATTTGCTTTCATTGTTGGGAAGCAAAAGAAAAATGCTATTTACATGGTTGACAGATGTAAATACAGAGGATAATAATGTTTTATACATGACCTTAGCATAACTCTGGAACGAGAAGAGTCTACAGAGCTGCGGAAATAACTGGTGGGTAAATGATATATTTTTTTTTTTTCATTTAAAGATTAGCAATTTAAGCAAGAAGTCAAATCCTGTACCGGGCCTGGAATTCAGTCATTTGCCCTGTAACCACAGATGTTCTCATTTGAACACTTCCAAATACTATCTATACTATTATACTATGTATTGTCAAGGAAAACCTAAATATGGACTTTTTAGGCACCCCAAGAATCACAACCAACTAAAAATTACAACATCTTTATTCAGTCCGGATCTGGAAAATAGAACAAATAGACACATTGTAATATTTAGTTGGTTGTGATCCTTGGGGTGCCTGATAATCCCATATCTAGCTTTTCCTTGAATATTTCATAAGTATATGAGGATGTGGCGCCTGATGCACCTTGGTTATAGTATTGGGCTTCGCAGCTACTACCTGCTAAGGACCCAGGGCTGTTGTAGCTTGAATTGTGGATATACTATGTGTAAACTGTCATTCCTCTTCCCCGTTGGGATCAAAAACAGCATTCTGCAAAAGGCACTATGCAGACATGAAAAGTAGTAAAGTTTCACATCATGGGATGGAACTTTATGGAAAATGGATTACAGAACATTTATGAAAGACTGCAATGGTATCAACAGATGGGCGAAACACAAACATGGTACCATTATTAAAAATGGCTAAGATATATACCAGGAAACTATAGACCAGTCAGTCTCACATCAATAGTATGTAAAGTAAGGAAAGATAGGGGACCATATCCAAGAATTTGCCAGTAAAAATATAATATAATTAATGGTAACCAACATGAATGTTGGTTACCATTATAAAGGACTGTTCTTGCCTGACCAGCCTTTTAAAACTCTATGAGGAAGTGAGCAGTAATTTGGATAAAGTAATGCCC
Source organism: Staurois parvus (assembly GCF_062004578.1). Classification (NCBI taxonomy): domain Eukaryota; kingdom Metazoa; phylum Chordata; class Amphibia; order Anura; family Ranidae; genus Staurois; species Staurois parvus. The sequence goes on from NW_028318236.1 coordinate 115,054, forward strand.
ATATTCGTAGTGTACCCAATTTCGCTAAATCATTTGATACAGTACCCCAGAAGAGTTTATTGGCACGGGTCTATTGGAATCAATGAAACTGTATATACATACAGTACATAGGAAAATGGTTGCAAGAGTGCATTCTTGGAAAGAGGGGATATGATCACAATTTACAAATCTCTCAATGGTGATCATAGCAGTGGGAAAGAACTGTTTCGCTGTTTAATCCAAGGTCTCTAAAGAATACACACAGCCACACTATGAAGTTGGACAAGAAGATATTTATTTTAAACTGCGTAAGGAGTTTTTTGCTGTTACACCAGTAAAAATTTGGAACTCTCTTCTACAGTTAGTGATATTAGCAGGAAGTGTAGATAAATTCAAAAAGTTGTATGTGTATTTCCCAGTGAACACAATATACAGGGATATGAAAATCAGTGGTCACACAGGTAAACACACACATCTTGAACTAGATGGGCCTATGTCTTTGTTCAGTCTTACCAACTATGTAACTATATATACTACAGAGCCTAACTCCACTACGGCAATAAAGGTGCTGCACAGTGGTGCTGATATGAATGAAATATTGTAAGACTGTGCAATCATGTTTCATTTTCATACATTGGGCTATTTGTGGGCAATACTGATATTGCTTTGATTCAATGTCACCTTATGTATTATTTATTTCAGGTGCTTATATATTTACGCAGTGCTTTACATATGTATTGTACATTCACATCAGTCCCTAACCCTCAAGGTGCGTACAATCTAAGGTCCCTAACTCACATTCATACATACACATACTAGGGCCAATTTGGACAGGAGCCAATTCACCTACCAGCATGTCTTTGGAGTGTGGGAGGAAACCGGAGTACCCGGAGGAAGCCCACGTAGGCACAGGGAGAACATGCAAACTCCAGGCAGATGGTGCCATGGCTGGGATTTGAACCAACAACCCTAGTACTGCCAGGCAGAAGTGATAACAATTTAGCCACTGTGCTGCCCGCCTTATGCAAAAACATGCCTCCTGAGACCCAATCTTTGTGGACAGCATGACAATCTGCCATCTCTACAAAATCCACCGGCAATGTCAACTCACCAAAAAGAGAAATCCAATGTAGTTCATTTGGTGCTGGACAAGGCTTGTGATGCATTTTCTGGGTTATTATTAAAGGTGAAAAGACTTATTTATCACAAAACATCGATACTCGCTGAAATATCTATTAACATAGCAAAGTGAAAACAAAACTAACACAAAGCTTGGAGAGACTGGTAGTGACTGACTTGGGACTGTGCTAGCTAAAACAATAAATGACAAGTAGTAAAAAGGCTGCTGTGACAGTACAGAAACAATTGTTTTTAAAATCAAGAGGTTTTTTTTGGTCTAAGCCCTCCTGCCAACAAGAAAAGCACCCCCTAAGACATAAAAGTGGTATTAAACCCAAAATCAAACATTTATCAGTGCATTTGCAGGCAGAAAATTTAATAGTATTCAAATGAATGGGCTTTCAAAATGATGGGATGGGATCATTCGCTTTCCTGTGAACTCCCGGAGTGAACCAGTCCTAGTTGAGTTAAATGATGTTGGCTGTCCTTTAACCTGGAAGACGGAGGACATCTAGGGGTGGTATACTGTGATGCACAGCTCTGGATTATAAGTGAGCATAGCAGCAAAGGCTATGGTGGGCGTTTATTTTTTTAACATTTTATTCTAAAACAAATAGAACATCTTTAAAAGCATTGAATATGGTGAGACATGTATATCCATATCAGGGGCAGACTGACAACTCATGGGGCCCCCGGGCAATAGGGGATCATGGGGCCCCTGTGTCCTTGCCCAAACTCCAAAAAGCCTATGAAAAAGGTACCAGGGGCATCTCATGGGGCCCCCTACTGACCTCGGGCAGTGCTCGAGTTTCCAAATGGTCAGTCCGCCCCTGATCCATATCTTGATTTCTTTTAGAAATAACATAATTTAACATAAACAATTCTTGAACCAGTTATGAGCATAAACAATAAAGTACATTTTATATACAAATTTGCAGAACCACTGAACAGTATATGTTATAAAGATACCGATTTCCATCTCCCTTCTACAGTGACCTTTCCTATAACTATGCAGCAATGCTCTCAAATATTTACACAACTAATCTGCAACTAATACGGTCAAAAAGGGCAATGCAATATTTTACTCTTGAATTTCAAAATCTGATCTGTATGTTAATTTTGCTAAACAGATAAACAGCTAAAATCCACTGAGTTGCTGAGTTTTGGGTTCCCCTATAGTCCGGTAACTTGTTTTTTAGCTTGTTTTTGTAGTTTTATTAAGCGGTATTGAACTTGGATGGGGATGAGAGGTGTATGGGATGCCCAAGGAACTGTAGAAACTTGAGGACAAACTACTTAGCAACTCTGTACAGATGTGGATAAGAGAATAAAAGTCTCTCCTCTGAAGAGCTCTCCAGCCCATTTATTGCACCTCCTCAGACCCCAGATGGATCCTCCTCTTCACTCAGCTGCCTGAGGGAATCCCCGAGCAAGAGGATCCAGAAACTGCCACAGTAACAAAAACAGTGCCAGATGAGTAGCTAGTTGGGTTGACCACCTAACCCTTGCTAGTTGGGTTGGCCTTCTCCCCTCATTCAGCCCAGGGGGTGCAGATTTACTCACTCTGTCTTCTCCTGTAAGCTTGTTGGCTGCTTCTAGGCCTTACACTGGGCTGGGATGGATAGAAGAATAGCCAAAATGGCAAGGACTATAGGGCAGTACAGGCGGCCCTGCTGTAACATTAATTGTATTCTCCATGGGCCCCATCAGTTCAGCAGAGGTGCTCAGGAGGGGAGGAGCAGAGAGGGACTCTTTTTTTAAATTTTGGGTGCAGGTGGCTAAGGCCATGCTGCATTTTGCAATGCTGATGAGTGGTGACCGGCTCACAGCCTTTCACAGGTGGAGTGATTATCCCTTCCTTCAGGAGGCTGGAAGTCAGCAGTGGGAGGTGATTCAATATTTATTTATGATTATTGGCATTTATTGTACATTTATTTATTTTATTATTATTATTATTAGTGTTATTTTTAACACCCTTACCCTAACAAAAAAAAGAAAGAAGACAATACATAAAATATTAACCCCCACTCTACTCTGCTCTAACAAAAAAATTAATAAATTAATAATTAGAATAAAAAAAGAGATAAAGCTAAAGGAAAAGCTAAAGAAGCTGAAAAACATAGCAACAAAATGATGCAACACATGACATTTTTCCCTACTGGCCAATAAAAAAAAACAGCCAAAGCGCAAGACGCCTGAAAAACACTGTCTAAAACAACATGGAAGAAAAATATATTTCAAATATATTTTAAAAATATTCTTCTCAAATATATTGACATATATTTGAAATGCTCCAATTTTGGCCATATACAATAATATATTTAAAAACAAATTTACACACACGCACGCACGCACGCATGCACGCACACACACAGTTGAAATGCATTACAAAATATATGAAAAATATTTTTAAAAATACATTTCAAATATACTGCATGTCTTTAAGAATACAAATCTACATATTGGGAATGCATTTACAAATATATGTAAAAATATACGTTAAAATTACTTTTTTTATATGTTAAAAAAAATCTGAAGAATATATTTTAAAAATATATTTTTTTACATATATTTGTAACTGCATTCCAAAAATGTAGATTTGTATTTTTAAAGACATGCAGTATATTTTAAATGTATTTTTAAAAATATTTCTCATATACTTTGTAATAAAAATGCATTTCAACATACAGTATATATATATTGTACATTCACATCAGTCCCTAACCCTCAAGGGGTGTACAATCTAAGGTCCCTATCTCACATACATACACATACTAGGGCCAATTTAGACAGGAGCCAATTAACCTACCAGCATGTCTTTGGAGTGTGGAAGGAAACCAGAGTACCCAGAGGAAACCCACACAGGCAGAACATGCAAACTCCAGGCAGGTGCTGCCGTGGTTGGGATTCGAACCAATGACCCTAGTACTGCCATGTGGAAGTGCTAACCATTAAGCCACTGTGCTGCCCAATAATTTTTTTTTTTTTTTAAATATATTGAATATGGCCAAAATTGTAGCATTTCAAATATATGTCAATATATTTGGGAAGAATATTTTTTAAATATATTTCAAATAAAAACATTCCAAAAAATGTGCGAAAATCGCTTAAAATTGCAACGCTCAAGTGTGAATCCAGCCTTATATAACTACAGGACACAACATCAATATAGGGGACAAAACCACTGAATGTAGCAAGGGGCCAAATATCTGACACTACCATGATGCTTTCTGAAGGGTCTACCATGAGCAATTTCTCCTTACTATGGCAGTGATAGGCAGCAGGGGAGGGGAGCATTCACTCCAAAGCTAAGTTTACATGAATAAGACACTAATGCAGGCCATACATGGTTCGTATTGCAAACGATTTTTCATCCAAAAATCGAAACGTCGTTCGTTGTGTAATCCTATGGTACCACCAATGATTTCGAAAATTGGTAATTTTTCACAAATTTTCCAGCATGCCCAATAAACGAAATGAGGAGGAACCATGAAAATTGGCCAATGCCACTGCCCCACTAACAGAATATTCTTAGGTCCAATTTTCGTACGAAAATCGTTCAGAATTCGAACCATGTATGGCCTGCATAACTTAATGTTACTGTGAACTTGTGTGCTTACCTTGTAAATCCTGATCAATAAAGCAAGCAACTCTATGTGCTTGACTGCATGCTTAGATTATCCTAAGAGGAACATGAGATTCCCCAAACCTGGGGTGCTCTATTTCGACTTTATCGACCACAGCTCCCATGGTCAGGCTCCAGTCTCCTGCTCCTTCCTATTGGTGTTCCTATTAGTCAGTTTTCGTGGGCTTCCCACCAGCCCCAATATAACTCTTCATAGAAAGGTAAACAAGCTGAGTGTATTTAATATTACTTTTTAAAATAAGCATTGCATAATACAAATAATGCTAAAAAAAAATATAAAAAAGATTTGATTAAGAACTTCTAAACTTAAAAAAGCACATTTTACCAACAACCATTATACTTTTCCATTAACCACATGCCGCCCAGCAACTGTATAAATATGGCAGCAGGGCGGCACGGCTGGGCAAAAGCACGTTTTAAAACGTGCCGCCACCCTACCTGTCCCGCCGATCACAGCCGCGGATGTCAGTCGCTGGGTCACAGCTGGTCATTACCGGCTATGTCCCCGCGATCGGCGGCAATCGCTGACAGAGAGCACAGCTGAAGTAGCTGTACTTTCTGTCAGTTCCCTGACAGCTCCAGGACACGCTGATCTGGACAGAAGAGTTTCTGTCTCCCGATCAGCGGTGTTCCCTGCAGCACACACTCCCGCCCCCTAGTAAAACATTCCCCTCACACAGATAACCCTTCCCTTCCCTGAAAAATAAAGTTAGCCCCTTCCTCCCCAGTGCCATTAGTACAGTGTCAGTGTTTTTTTTTTTGCACTGATCACTGTATTGGTGTCACTGGGGATGTCAGTGACCCCAAGTCAGTACCTCCCAATGTCAGAATGTCCGCCGCAGTCCCGCCATAAGTCGCTGGTCGCTGCCATAAGTCCCTGATCGCCACCATAAGTCCCTAATCGCCGCCATAAATCGCTGATCGCCGCCATTATTAGTATAAAAAAAAAAACTAAAAATCCCAGTATCTTTCCCGCCATTTGTAAACGCTATAACTTTCACGTAAACCAATTAATTTACACGTATTGGGTTTTTTGTAGCAAAGACATGTTGCAGAATGCATTTTGGCAGAAATTTATGACTAAATTTGATTTTTACATTTTTTTTTACTGGACATGTTTCATAGCAAAAAGTCCAAAATATTGTTTTTTTTCCTCAAAATTGTCAGCTTTTTAATAGCGCAAAAAATAAAAACTGCACAGGTGATCAAATACCACCGAAAGAAAGCTCAATTTGTGGGAAAAAAAGATGTAAATTTAATTTATGTACCGTATTGCATGACAACGCAATTGTCCGTTAAACTAGCGCAGCGCTGTATAGCAAAAAAAATGGCGTAAATTGCAGTATCTATACCATAGTTTGTAGACGCTATAACTTTCACACAAAGCAATCAATATACACTTATTAGGATTTTTTTTACCAAAAACATGTAGCAGAATACATTTTGGCCTAAATTTATAACCAACTTTGAGTTTACTATATATTTTTATAGCTGAAAGTAAAAAATAGTTTTTCTTCAAAATTTTTGGCCTTTTTTTTTGTTTATAGCGTGAAAAATAAAAAGTGCACAGGTGATCAAATACCACCAATGGAAAGCTCTATTTGTGTGAAAAAAAGAACGTAAATGTCGTTTGGGTGCAGCATTGCATGACCGCGCAATTATCAGTTGAATTAGTGCAGCTCCGAGTAGCAAAAAGAGGCCTGGTCATTGAGGGGGGTAAATCCTCTGGAGGGCAAGTGGTTAAGAGATGCATTTCTTTATAAAGTTTCTAATGATATTTTTATTTGGGCTGTAAATCCACAAGAATAGGAAGACATGAAAAGGGGCATTGTAGCATTGTATACTTGGAAAGGAAAGACACACATTTCAGTGAACATCCATTTCCCTAGCATTCCAATTTATCCCTGAGTTTAGAAGGTAACATCCCTGGAGGGAGATTTATGGGTCACAATATGGTGTGCTACCTGATTGCCCGGTGTGTGCTTAGTATTCATGGGTAGTTAAATCCCAGGACAGAAACATTTCTATGGTATATTGTTGCACTAAAGTGAAAACATTCGGCTAATATGGAGCCATATCCGGAAAACTTTAAAACGACTTCAGAGTTTATATACCATATGTCATGTAACATTTCAAATTTAGACCCACTTTCAGGGCCATAAAACCCATGTCTGCATTGGATACTGCATGATCGATAATAGTGTGAAGAAAAAAAGTCTGCTGTGAGCAAAATCTATATGTACCATGCAAGTGATGTATCTGCAATCCCAAAGCAAAGCAGAATGTGTTCCAGTAAGTAAATAGCCATCTCTAGGTACACATAAACATTAGATATTTCCTGTATTTGTACAGCACAAACAGGCTGTGCAGTATTTTATTGAGAACATGTTCCACATTCACATCAGTCCCACAAGATATTACATTCTAATCTCCCAACCAAGCAATACCTAGATACTACGGGAAGATTAGCTCAAGGCAACCCTTTCAAAACCTCAGCTACACGCTAATTACAATTTTTAGGGCTTTCCTTGCCCACTTTAAGGAAAATAAAATATCAGAAAACATTAACCACTTCATGTCTGGACACTTTTACCCCCTTCCTGTCCAGGCCAATTTTCAGCTTTCAGTGCTGTCACACTTTGAATGACAGTTGCGCGGTCATGCAACACTGTACCGTATGAATTTTTTACCATTTTTTTGAGACAGACAAAAGTTTATTTTGGTGGTATTTTTTCACCACTGGGATTTTTTTTTTTTGCTATATAAATGAAAAAATCCAAAAACTTTGAAACAAAGTGTTTTTCTTATAAAATTTTGCAAATAAATAATCTTTCTTCATAAATCTTGGCCAAAATGTATTCAGTTATCTTTTTAGTAAAAAAAATAAAGACCCAAATTAGTTTATAACCAAAAATTATAATTTTTCAAAAATAACTTTTTACATTTTTATTTTATTTTTTAGATTATTATTATTATTTTTTTTAACATACTGTCACCCTAGCAGTACAGTGTCACCATAGTGACACTGTACTACTTGTGGGGGGTGAAGAAGATTTTTTTTTTTTTTTTACACCGATTGCTTTTACACCCATAAAGGCTGTAAAAGCAATCATTTCTCTTTCTCTCTGGTTGCATTCTTGCAGCCACTGAGAAATACTGTGTGAGCTGTGATTGGTCACAGCTTGTCACATGGTACAAGGCTGTTGTGAATAGCCTTGTACCATGTCATCTCTGTGATCATTCACAGATTTCACATGTAGCAAGCAATGATGTCAGAAGTGACATCTTGCTTACTCCTATTCATGTGACCACTGATTGGCCAATCAGTGATCACATGATCGGGACCTCACTCAGAGGTCCTGTACAGTGATCGGTGTTTCGGACACAGCGGCCACCGGATCGCAGTGCCGTGCGCTCCCAGGGAGCGCGCACAGTCCAAAATGGTGGGCGCTGTTTATGAACGGCAACCCGCCCCTGCACTGACATCATCCGGCCATGTATATACAATGGCCAGACAGGAAGTGGTTAAGGAGGGTTACCCTTGTAGGGCATTTCAACATCTATCTTACATATCAACCCGAATGCTCAACTTCAGCCTCCTGGCTATCTTTGTCCTCTCAGACCCGTCATTTGTTTCCAGAAAACCATTAACACTGTAGTGTGTGCACACTTGCCGCTCTCTTACAGCCACTCAGACTCAACACATGGAAGGAGGAGCGCTGAACAATTGCAAACACCGTACCTCATAAAGACTGTGCACACATGCCCAATCAGGGTGCCAGCTACTGGCAAAACAAATGTATCACCATCGTAGAATAGGTTGCTAGAGAGGTTCGAGTTCTTTAGCTGCTCTGTAATCATTGGAGCAGTGTGTGATTATTTTTGGATTCTTTTGATTTTATGATTCTCACTAGTTTCAGTGATTTTATATATACATATATATTTATATATTTTTATAGATCTTGTGTTTACTTATATGTCAATTGCCCCTGTGACCCCTCCTCCTGCATAGGGGAGTGTCCAGGACTGCCCATGTGACCTTTGGTTCAACTAGTAGTGAGCATATAAAAGAGTGAGCAGACATTTGGTCAGTTGGCTCTGAGGAAGAGGCAAGTCCTCGAAACGCGTCAGTTATTGGATGTCTACACTCCCTATTGCGGACTGTTACTCAGCGCGGTGTTGACCCAGCTGTTCTTTTATGATGTGCCTTGACTTTATTGTCGTTTGTGAGTACAACACCTACTTTATTTCTTATTAAACATTTTTTATGGTAATGCACTAGGCCTGTTCTTTCCTCATTCAGATTATTTTTGGATGTTCTAGGTCTCGCTAGCTGCAGGTTCAACTGCTTCCCCCTGCCTTCAAGTGGATTCTAGAATGTAGTGAGTTGGAAGAGGCAGATCTTGAGCCTGAATATTTATGTGGTCTCAGCCAAGACCTGTGCAAGAAGATGCCCAGTGTATTGCTGGGGTGTGCATAAATAATCTCTGGCCTGGAGCAGCAAGGTTCTTGTCCTGGAGGCGAAGAACCCAGCCTGGAGGGCTGCTGCCCTTCTGGGCAGTAAAGCTGAAGTATGCAAGAGTTCACCGAGGTCCTAGCTCAGGAAGGGCTGAGGGGCCTATCTTCTGAAAAGAGCTGGAGCCAAATCAAAGGGGATTCACTGAGGATTTGGCCTGGGAATTCACATAGATTAGACAGAGTATATTGGGACATTGCGAGTATAGGCCTGAGTGTAGGATCCCAATGACTGTTCTCTGCTTCTAACCCTTTGGGCATCTGCTGCAGTGCTGCTGATTTGGGACCTTTCCTTTGCTTGGAGGTTCAGGGTTTCTTGCTCTCCTCTTGTCTGCCAAGAGGGGAGTTACCCTGTAGAGCAGTGGTCACTAAATGGCGGACCGTGGTCTGAGAATGGCCCTAGCAGTGCTCCTTTCTAAACCACCAGCCCACAATGACAGATCCGCCGCTGAGCAGGGTGGTCGTCATGGCAACATGACATCACGTGTGCACCCCACCCCTTGCAGCTCACTGTCTCTCCGGCTCCTGCTCCCTGTCTGTACACAAGCATCCTTCAGCACAACCCCTGTCTGCTCTCAAGGTAGGGTGTAGTCTTACAGGGGCACTCTAATGGGCATCTTTTATGTTAAGGGGGCACTCTGATGGACACATTATGTTAAGGGGGCACAAATGGGCACATACTGTGGAAAGGGGCACTCTGATTGGCACATGTGATGAAAAGGTGCACTCTGATGGGGAATATGATGTAAAGGGGCACTCTGATGGGGCAATAGGATGGAAAGGGGTACTTTGAGTGTAAGGGGGCACTCTGACGGCAATACCTGATATAAGGTAGCAATGTGATGGGGATACCTGATGTAAATGGGCACTCGGATGGGGATACTTGATGTAAAGGAGCACTCTGATGGGGATACCTGATGTAAAGGGGCACTCTGATGGGGATACTTGATGTAAAGGAGCACTCTGATGGGGATACTTGATGTGATGGGAATACATGATGTACAGTTGAACTCTGATGGAAACACCTAATGTAAGGGGGCATATTGATGGACACGTCCTAGTCGGACCTCAGCCAGAAGAACATTTTAGTGACCGGACTTTCTTGAATTTTAATTCAATACCCCTGCTGTAGAGTGTAAACAAGGCAAAGAGTGTCCTCTGGTTTCTTTCTGCACTTTATTTGGAGTATCCTAAAGCCCATCATGCACCTCAACCAAGTTAAACTAACACTAAAACATAAAAAGACATTCTTCATCTGGTCATTGAGTTGTGTGACTGTTCGAATTACTGTGTGCCTGGCTCCATTTACCCCCAAATGGGAAGAGAACCATGGAAAAACCAGAGGGGATCTGTGCTACACATGGATTGGAGTCTTCATCCCTCCCAAGTCTCTATGAAGCCTCTGTGGTCCAGGACACATACCAGAACTTACTAATCTCAGTGGATACTAAACAACCAGTTTCTTCTGGGCCAAACACTCAGCCTGTATGGTTTAGAACCTTGAGTGCCATTTAACCCTTCTCACACCAGGACAGGGCATTGTACTGTCACAATACTCATACACACATTAGGACAGCTTGCACTCTCAGCACAGGTTATGTGCAACACAGTGGTGATGGTACTACTACTTTTACAATATAATATCTGGAATGGCAAAGACAATTGATGCACGCAAAGTGAATTTATATTATTTTTGGCTATTGAAGCACCAGATGACATTTAGTATATAGGTGCTGGCTGCAATTTTGTAAGAATCAGCAGGGCATGTATCAGTGAGTCAAGGTGTTCTGTTTTAAACGCTGCTTTATGCATTGACATACCTCCTTAGACCCAGTCTTTCCAGACACTATGGTCACCCACTGACTTGGCACCTTCCACAGGCAGCTTAACTCTTCAATAAGACACAGCAGTTGAATCCAGCACAATTTTACTTCAGCTAATTGCAGTACAGAGGATTTTTCTTTTTAGTCTTTTGAAGTTTAAGAAGCCAATGATTTTCCTGGCTCTGCAAAATACTAACAATGACTGAGGGAAATGAAAAAGATTGAATCACAAAACTCAAGTGTCACATTTCCTCTACAGTATACGGTGCTATTGATATACAAGGCATCCAATGTAAACTATTGGTCTGTTTTGTAGATTCTCGATTAAAGCTGTAAACATGTGCTAGCTACTGAGATGAACTACTATTCACAGTTTTTAAGCTCTTAGGATTAACACATGTTATATACTTTGAATTTTGTAAGTTTTGTGGTGCTTTTTTTTTTTTGGTGTTGATGTTGATATACTGAACTACCTCAATCTTTTTAATTGTATTTGTCTGTATATTTTTGAAGGTGATCAACACAGCAATAGAGGGAGATTAGAAGATTCCCTAACCATAAAACAAAAGAAGCTGTTTGCAAATAAATTACAAATCAGCAGCTACAAAATACTGTAGCCGCTGACATTTATTGAAAGAACACTTACTTGTCCAAGGATCCAGTGCTGTCCTCACCTAGGCTGGTTCTTTGCCCTGGCACCGGAATGTTTTGTGTGGGAAACTGGCTGTGATTAGTTGCGGCTTTACAGCTTCCCACTGCGCATGCACAAGCTGCAATGTGCTGTGTGAATGGTCCGCAGCCTCATAGGACCTGTAATGTGTCTCAAGCGGTCATGGGCAGGCGTGAACTTCTCGTCAAATCATCTAAGCCAGGGGTCTCCAAACTTTCTAGACAAAGGCCAGTTGACTGCCCTCTAGACTGTTGGAGGGCTGGACTGTGGCCAGTGGGAGTAGGAAATGTCCTGACTTCAGTGGGAAGAATAGTGCCCCATCTTTGATATTAGAAGAAGGAATAGTGCCCCATCATTGGTGTCTTCATTAGGAATAGTATCTCATCATTGGTGCCAGTGGGAGAAATAATGCCCCATTGTTGGTATCAGTGGGATGAATAGTTCCCCATTATTGATGTCAGTGGAAGAAATAGTGAGAATGGGAGGAATAATGCCCCATTGTTGGTATCAATGAGAGGACCAGTGCCCAATCGTTAGTGTCAGTGGCAGGAATTACTGGTGTCAGTGGAAGAAATAGTGGGAATGGGAGGAATAGTGTTTCATTGTGGGTGTCAGTGGAAGGAATAGTGTCCCAAGGGCCAAATAAAGACAAGCAAAGGGCCGCATCCAGCCCCAGGCTACAGCTTGGAGACCACTGGTCTAAGTAATCTGACTGAATGTTGGAGCAGGTAACTACCATAACTAGAAACCTGCTCCTCCCCTATATGCGAAAAATGCCCAAAAGTGTAAGAGGAGGGGGAGGAAAACACATAGCAGAATTTCCCCTTTAGACATAAATTTATTGATTAAGGGAACATGGAAGAAACGGGGGGTCTAGTTAGGACTGAATTAACTTGCATTAAACAGGAGGGAAGGACAAAGGGAGATACCAAAGCACATTATTAAACAAGTTGTATTGCCCCAAAATCGCCACTAGTTGTCAGCATACTACAAAACAATAATCATCTTATTCATTTCAATAAAACATAAAAAAAAGTGGAGCAGAACACAGGGGTGCCTTTTCACATATACTTTAACTTTGAAAGTATGTGACTGGGAACAGCTTCTACAAAATCACCATTTACATAAGCTTCCTGCCTGTTAATAAGTCAAGTTCTCTACAAGCTAAGAGCATTTATAGAAAGTAACACATAAATGGGAATGTAAAGAATGACTTAGTCTAATGCAGAAAAGCAAGTGGCACAATGAATAGCCAATTTATAAAGAGTAGAAGGACGGAGCTTATTTCTACATTTTCTATTTGCTTGGCCCCTATTAGAGTAATGCTGTACAGAAAAAAAAAAAGTATACAAAAGGAAGAAAAATCAGTTTCCAACAAGGCTCCTGTGTATTCCCTATTCATTGTCGCTGTTATAACAACACTCAGCGCTAGATACTATCGCAAGAAACATATTGCAGATTCTTCCCGGCAAACCCCCTTTCATCAGCCGCCTCCATTTTCTCTGGACTTTATTAAAAAATTTAGGACTTACAAGTACAAAGTTCATAAAGGTTAATGTGTTTGGTAATAGTCAGCACACAGATGGAGGTTGTAACCATTATTGAATTACATTATGCTGCAGGTCACAAGAAGAAAAAAGCAACATGTCCCATTAATGCCGCAGTCAGCATCAGCTTATTCATGATCTAAAGTGAGAGAAAAATGCAATTAACCCAAGTTCACAATGCTGGATCTTCCCCTGGTCCACAGCCATTGGCAATGCAGGTTTGCAGAGTAATTAGAGGATTTGTTTATGCTTTTTTATTAGAATCTAATCAGCTAAGAATTTTGGGGATGGGGAAAAAGAAAAAAAAGCTTAGTGGCTGCTTTCACACTGCTCCGCTGAAAAAAACGCGGTAAAAACGCATATGCATTTCTGCCACATTTTTGTGTTTTTGCTACATTTTCTGGTCCCCTGACTCCAGTCTAGGGTTGCCACCTCACCACTTTCAATCCAAATACATATTAATTACACAAGAATACAATACAATAGAAGATAATAGAATAGAACAGAATAGAATAGAATGAATACAGCCATCTTCTGAAATTCTAATAGTTTTCAAATTGATTTGAAAATAGCTACAGAATCCAAATACACACAATTAATTACGAAAATAAATCAATCTAACATAATGTATATGACAAAATGAAATGATTAACTTATCGAACAAATCCAAAACTGAGCATATTTTTCCATTGTGCACATCTCTACTTTTGAATTTATATACACTGCATACAGTACATACATAAGACCAATTGCATTAAACTTGAAACTGAATTATATATTACTTTATCAATTATTGTCAAATCTATTTGTTACTAGTACTGATGAAGGGGGGTGCAGATCCCTGAAACGCACTGGCTCTCCTAAAACCTTTTACCTAAAGTGTTACTAAACCCAGGACCCTGCATTCACTCCCACAGTACACAGAACATGGAAATGCAATTATTTTAGTAAATATAAACTGCTAAATACATTTTTTCATCAGCAGTCAGAGCAGTCTTGTGACTTCTATCAGTGTCCAGCTGAGCACATGTTAAAGCTTGTAGGAGGAGTTTTCATTATGCTCTAGGAGGATACAGAACTCCTGACCTCAGTCTGGACAGTGCTGATTGGCCCTGTGCTGATCACATGCACTGTCCCAAAAAAAAAAACCTTCTCTAGAAATACACACCAAACTAAGCATATGCAGAATTACTCCACACAATATGTCTTATCAGGAGATAAGAGGGGGGCTCTGGAAGAAGGGGAGGATCAGAGACGCTAGGATCAAACATCCTTTTTACATAATGCAGAAGATTAACCCCTTAGGTTCCACAGTGAGTATAACAAGCATGCTTTACTGCATATACAGACTGATTGTACTGTTGTGGGTTTAGTAACACTTTAAGCATTTAGAAGTGAAGTGAAGTGGATTCAGCAGCTTTATACTTCACATCCTAAATGGCTTGTTCATGATTTTGATTTAAAGTCATTACATTTAGTGAGTTCTTTCATTACTATTTTACGATCACCATCTTTTCATTGGGGTGCAACCTATATGCTAGAGATGGTTTGCACCTAAATGGAAGGGGGTCTGCTGTGCTGGGGGAGAGGTTTATGGGAAAGCTGGAGGAGTATTTAAACTAGGTTCGAGGGGCAAGGGAGAATTAGATTATAACGGGGTAGACAGATCAGACAGGGGTCAGTACTCATTGGTGGGTAGAATGGGGAAAGATGGGGGGAGGGCTATGGCAGATGATAAGACGGTTCCCATGTTACAAACAACCATTTGTATGAAAAAAAATAGGCAAAATACGTGCCAGAAGTCTGCCAAGCAAAATAGCTGAGTTTGGTGAGTTTGGCCACCAAATAGGTGAGCAGGAAGCTTTGGTGCATGAAGAAAATAATGATTTAATTGGTATTGCTGAATCTTGGCTTCATTCTTCACATGATTGGGCCATAAATATTCCTGGCAATCTTTCGGAGAGACAGTGTAAAAAGGAAAGATGGTGGTGTCTGTCTCTATGTGGGAAGTGATCTCACACCGAGTGCGAAAGAAGACCTGGTTCTTGGAGAGGGTGATGAAGCTGAAGCATTATGGGTGGAACTGCACATGGGGGTGCATACTACAAAGGTAATCATTGGAGTTTGTTATAGACCTCCCAGTGTTAATGAGGAGGTGGATACTCAGCTCCTTGCACAAATCGAAAGGGCTGCAAGGACTAGGACAGTGGTAATAATGGGGGATTTTAACTACCCGGAAATTGACTGGAGTAATGGTACTGCAGGAACAGTTAAAGGGCAAACATTTTTAAACCTACTACAGGACAATTTTATGGTACAGTTCATAGACGCCCCAACTAGGAATGAAGCTCTGCTGGACCTGGTAATCTCAAACCATGCAGAACTTATTATGAGTGTCCATATAAAAGAACATCTGGGTAGCAGTGACCATAACATGATTTCATTTATTGTTATCTGTAAACAGCAAGCACATACAGGAAAAATAAAACCGCTCACTTTTAAGAGAGCTAATATTCCAAGGCTGAGAGCTGCTCTGCAAGACTTAGACTGGGATTGAATATTGGCATCAATGAACACAACACAGAAATGGGAGTTCTTCAAAAAGACTGTATGTGAACATACTGCAAAATATATTCCTATGGGCAACAAGTTTAAAAGACTAAAAATCAAATTTATGCGACTAACTGCCAAAGTTAAAAAAGCTATAGATAATAAGAAGAGAGCTTTTATTAAATATAAATATGAAGGAACACTTTAATCGTTTAAACATTACAAAGAATGTAACAAATATGCAAAAAGGAAATAAAGACCTCAAAAATTGAAAACGAATGACAGATTGCAAAAGATAGCAGGACCAACCCCAAATAATTCTTCAAATATATTAACAGTAAAAAGGTCCGGTCCGAGCATGTAGACCCTTTACAAAATAATCTAGAGTGGGTGACTGGGGACAAAGAGAAGGCAAATTTATTAAATACAGTTGCAAGAAAAAGTATGTGAACCCCTTGGGATTACGTGGAGTTTTGCATGAATTGGGCATAAAATGTGCTCTGAACGTCATCTAAGTCACAACAATAGAAGAACACAATCTGCTGAACATAATACTACACAAACATTAGATGTTGCCATGGTTTAATTGCACATAACATGTAAACATTCACAGTGCAGGGAGGAAAAAGTATGTGAACCTTTGGACTTAATAACTGGTTGACCCTCCTTTGGCAGCAATAACCTCAACCAAACGTTTCCTGTAGTTGCAGATCAGACCTGCACAACGATCTGGAGTAATTTTGGACCACTCCTCTTCACAAAACTGTTTCAGTTGGTCATACGTTTTCCTGCAAAATGTCTTGATAAACTCTGGAATTCATTTTCCCATCAATGACAACAATCCATCCAGGCCCTGAGGCAGCAAAGCAGCCCCAAACCATGATGCTCCCTTCGCCATGTTTTACAGTGGGGATGAGGTTTTGATGTTGGTGTGCTGTGCCTTTTTTTTCTCCACACATAGTGTTGTGTGTTCTTCCCAAACAACTCAATCTTTGTTTCATCTGTCCACAGTATATTTTGCCAGTAGTGCTGTGGAACATCCAGGTGCTCTTTTGCAAACTTCAAACATGCTGCAATATTCTTTTTGGACAGCAATGGCTTCCTCCGTGGTGTCCTCCCATGTACTCCATTCTTGTTTAATGTTTTCCTTATTGTAGATGTGTCAACAAAAATGTTATCATGTGCCAGAGATTTCTGTAGGTCTTTAGCTGACACTCTGGGATTCTTCTTTACCTCATGCAGCATTCTGCGCTGTGCTCTTGCAGTCATTTTTACAGGACAACCACGCCTACGGAGAGTAGCAACAGTGCTAAACTTTTTCCATTTGTAGACAGTCTATCTTACCGTGGACACATGAACATCAAGGCTTTTGGAGATACTTTTGTAACCCTTTCCAGCTTCATGCAAGTCAACAATTCTTGATCGTAGGTCTTCTGAGAGCTCTTTTCTGCGAGGCATGGTTCACATCAGACTGTGCTTTTTGAAACCAGTAAACCCAAAACAGGTGTGTGTTTTTTAAGGGCTGGATAGCTGTCAGCAACACATCCAATATCATCACACTGATTGGAGTCAAGGTTGGCTCACTCCTGGCTCCAATTAGCTCTGTGAGAAGTCATTAAGCTAGGGCATCACATACTTTTTCCTCCCTGCACTGTGAATGTTTATATGTTATGTGCAATTAAACCATGGCAACATCTAATGTTTGTGTAGTATTATGTTCAGCAGATTGTGTTCTTCTATTGTTGTGACTTAGATGACGTTCAGAACACATTTTATGCCCAATTCATGCAAAACTCCACGTAATCCCAAGGGGTTCACATACTTTTTCTTGCAACTGTACCTTCTTCAGCTCTGTTTTTACAAAGGAGCATGGGGGAGCTCTTGTCCATAATAGGCATGGTATTTACACAGCCCCAGATGATCCACATTGGTTCACAATTGATATGATTCAAAAATATTAAAACAGAATAAAGGTGAATAAAGCACCTGGACCGGATGGCATACACCCACGGGTCCTTAAAGAATTGAGTTCTGTCATTTCAAAGCCATTTTTTGGGACTCTTTAATGACTGGCATAGTACCACTGGATTGGAGTAAGGCCAATGTGCTGCCAATATTTAAAAAGGGGTCAAAATCTTTACCAAGTAATTATAGACCTGTTAGTTTAACTTTTATAGTTGGGAAGATACTGGAGAGTTTAATAAAAGACCACATAGATGGGTTCTTGCTGGAAAAAAAATATTTTAAGCAACAAACAGCATGGATTCATGAAAGACAGAAGTTGTCTGATTTCTTTTTATGAGGAGGTGAGCAAAACCTTGGACAGACGGGGGGCTGTGGATGTGGTATACTTGGAATTTGCAAAAGCGTTTGACACAGTTCCCTACACATGGCTAATGTGTAATGTAAAGTCTACGGGCTTGGAAAAATCTGTATGTAAATTGATAGAAAACTGGCTAAAAGATCATATTCAGAGAGTAGTGGTTAATGATTTATACTCTGAATGGTCTAGGGTTGTCAGTGGTGTACCCCAAGGTTCAGTTTTGGGACCCTTGCTTTTTTAAATATTGATAAACAATATAGGGTCTGGGATTAAAAATACTATTTCAGTCTTTGCAGATGACACCAAGCTGTGCAGTAGAATAACGTCCTTACAGGATGTCTTCAACTTACAAGACGACCTCAATGCACTATTTAATTGGCCAGCTATGTGGCAAATGAGATTTAATTTTGATAAATGTAAGGTTATGCACTCTGGGGCTAAGAATATGCTTGCATCATACATACTAGGGGGGGTACAACTGGGTGAATCAATGGTGGAGAAGGATCTGGGAGTTCTGGTAGATCACAAGCTTAATAATGGCATGCAATGCCAAGCTGCGGTTTCTAAAGCGAGCAAAACCCTCTCTTGTATTAAAAGAGGTATAGACTCCAGAGAGAGAGATATCATATTACCCCGGTACAAATCATTAGTTATACCTCATCTGGAATATGCAGTTCAATTTTGGGCACCAATTCACAAAAAGAACATTGGGGAACTGGAGAAAGTACAGAGAAGGGCAACTAAACTGATACGAGGCATGGAGAAGATCAGCTATGGGGAAAGATTAGAGGAAGTGAATTTATTCCCTCATGAGAAGAGGAGATTAGGTGGGGATATGATCAACATGTATAAATACATCAGTGGTTCATATAGTGAACTCAGTGTAGAGCTATTCACCCTGAGGTCATCACAGAGCACAAGGGGGCACTCATTACGTCTGGAGGACAAGAAATTTAATTTACAAACATGTAAAGGTTTCTTCACAGTGAGAGATGTTAAAATGTGGAATAGACTCTCTCAAGAGTTGGTTCTGGCCAGCTCAGTGGATTGCTTTAAAAAAAGCCTGGATTCTTTCCTACATAAACAGAATATAACTGGATACTAACATTTATAGGTAAAGTTGATCCAGGGAATATCTGATTGCCTCTCGGAGAATCGTGAAGGAATGTTTTTCCCTGCAGGAGCATATTGGATCGTGCTTTGCTGGGTGTTTTTGCCTTCCTCTGGATCAATTGTGGGTGTAGGATTATAACTTTTTTTTTAATGGTTGCACTGGATGGACTTTTGTTTTTTCTTCAGATAGACTAATTATATAACCATGGCTTACTGTCAGATACTTTGTACTGATGTTTCTTTGAAGCATCAAAAAATATTATTGGAATATATATATATTAAAATCTCCGTGGCATAGAATGAAGTGTTTACATTCCTTTTATTTCATCTCATGTACAGTATATGGGGACTCTGTGATATCTTTCCATTGTCAAGCAGGCAGCCTAATGTTTAATCTCAATACAAACTAGCTGGTACCCATAAACATCTACTGCTATAAAAAATGGTCAGAGGATGGTGTGCAGGGAACTAGTTTAGTGCCATCTCTCAAATTTACATCATCATCCTTACTTTTTCTCTCTTCCTTTACTTCTATTAATAGAATATTTATTCATTATAAAAAAAAAAAGGACTACATGCAATAGCGCAAATTAAAAAGAAAACACTCCTTCAAATGTCAATATTATCAATTTTTTATATTTTTGTCTTCTTCTTGACATTTTCCCAACAAAGAAAGAAAAGTTCAAAATAAACATTGAGTGCCGTACAATAAAGGCGCTTAAGAAATAAAAAAAAATGTCGATGGGGAGGAAAAAAAAATGCACAGACGTAAAATATTTGATTTACAATACATTTCCTAGCTAAAATTTGAGGCATCTGCCACTAAGTCATTTTAGGTATGGAAATGTCATTCCTAGTCAATTATCTATGTTTCCTTTGATTTTAATGTCTCATTTGCCTAGTTTTCAAGCTGCTGTTATGCTGATGAATGGCTATTTCACTTATGCTGCAAGAATACAATTTCACTTTCGTGACAATAATGTTGAGCATCTATCAAAAAAATAGCACTGATTGAAGAAGTTTACCGATATAGATCAAAACTGCTGCTGGCATACGTGTTTATAGCAAATGTAACGGTGTTAATTTATTTCATGCCTTAGCTACAGGCAAGTCTGCTGTTAACTTTAGGTGTACAATTAAAAACAAGAAAAGGAAAGGTGATAGAGCCAAACTAAGGTTTGCTCTAAAGTAGGTGTAAATC
This sequence comes from Staurois parvus, assembly GCF_062004578.1. Lineage (NCBI taxonomy): Eukaryota > Metazoa > Chordata > Amphibia > Anura > Ranidae > Staurois > Staurois parvus. The sequence continues at coordinate 135,540 of NW_028318236.1, forward strand.
GAATCATCAATATCCTTTCCGTGTTAAAGAAGAACTAAAGACTAAAGAAAAATTAAAAATGTGAAGAGACAGGCTCTATTGCAGAACAAACAAGCAATATCTTTTTTGCAATAAAATACACTTGTCTGTTTGCAGTCCTCTGTAGAATGTACATTGAGCCGCTCATGCTTTCCATTCAGGCACAGTGCATGTGAGTGACATCATCACGCACTGGCCAATCGAGACTGCCAAAGACTGCCACCCAAAAGAGGTGGGGAGAAGATGTTGGCACCAACCAAGGACCCAGCAGGTGTTGAACCACTGAAGCATAGCTGAGTATTCCTGCCTTTAGTTTTATCTTAAAGTGGTTCTAAAGACTGAAGGTTCTTTATCTTCATGAATTCTATACATGAGAGTAAAACATCTTCTGTGTGCAGCTTCCTCCTCCCAGCCCCCCTTTTACTTACCTAGATTTAGTGATATGCGTCAGAGCAAAGGCTCTCCTGGCTCTCTCACTCCTCATTGGCTCAGAGACAGCAGAGCCATTGGCTCCTGCTGCTGTCAATCACAGCCAGGGAGGAGAGAGCAGGGAGTCGGGCTGAGCCCCGTTCTGGGAGTCAATGGACAAACCGAATGGGTCTCGGTAGCGAGCACACATAAGTGCTCCTATTGTAAGCGGCTTGCTATGGGGGCACTCGGCGGCAGGGGAGATGGCCAGATAGCCGGCAGGGAACCTGAGAAGAGGATGATCAGGACTGCTCTGTGCAAAACCATTGTACAGAGCAGAAAAGTGTAACATGTTTGGGTTTTTTAATCTTTAGTATCACTTTAAAGCCATTCGAAAATCTGCAACTTTCATTATAAGAATATCTGGTCATATTAAAACGGTTGTAAAAGCTCAAGGTTTTTACCTTCGTACATTCTATGCACGAAGGTAAAAAACCTGCTGTGTGCAGCCCCCCAATCTTTACCTGAGCCCCCTTCGATCCAGCGATGTTCACAATAGCCTTGGCTGTATGGGGACTCTCCCTCCTCATTGGCCAAGACAGCATCGGGAGCCATTGGTTCCAGTTGCTGTCAATCACAGCCTGTGAGCAAATGAGGAGAGAGTGGGGAGTGGGGCTGAGCCACAGCTCTTTTTTGTCTTATGGAAACAGAGCAGTGGCTCGGGAGCGAGCACACAGCAGTGCCCCCAGGGCAAGCAGCTTCCTCTGGGAGCACTGCTCGAGAGCACCGGCTGGGAACATGAAAAGAAGAGGATCAGGACAGCTGTGTGCAAAACTACTGCACAGAGCAGGTAAGTATAACATGCTCTAGTACCACTTTAAATTGTTCAGGCACGTCCTGTTATGTGGTGACAACTGTCTTCCAATAGTGCTTGTAGTTTTGTCACACGTGCCACCAAGAGGACTACAAATGCTAGTGCTAGGTCTGGACCACCGCTGTAGAGATGTAAGAATTTCAGGCCAGAGTAATGATTTCCAGTGAACGTTGGAGCAAACGCATGTAGCTAAGAAGAGCCTAAGGGCCCATTCACACTTATGCATCATGTGCCATAATGCATGTGCAGCACAGTGGCTAAATGGTTAACACTTCTGCCTGGCAGTACTAGGGTCGTTGGTTCGAATCTCAACCATGGCACCACCTGCCTGGAGTTTGCATGCTCTCCCTGTGCCTGTGTGGGTTTCCTCCAGATACTCCGGTTTCCTCCCACACTCCAAAGACATTCTGGTAGGTTAACTGGCTCCTGTCTAAATTGTCTGTAATATGTGTATGTATGAATGTGATTTAGAGACCTTAGATTGTACTGAAAACTGGCATTTCAGTTTCCTCATTTTTTCGTAAAGTCTGTTTTGGGATCTGGAGCCTGGAGATTTCAAAGTGATCTGGGAGGGATGAAATCTCCAATCCTGGGTCCATATTTTCTGAACCCCAGCACACTAATTGTACAGGTGTGTGCAGGGCTTTAAATAATAACCTGACTAGGGTCCTGGGCTCCACCCCAGCAGACAGGACCTAAGCATGCAGACTGCTTCTACAAACATTTGTGAAAGAATGGGTCGCTGTCAGGAACTCAGTGAATTCAAGCTTGGTACTGACATAGGTTGCGACCTGTGCAATCCGTAAAAATTCCTTGCTACTAAATATTCCACGGTCAACTGTTAGTGGTATTATAACAAAGTGGAAACAACTGGGAACAACAGCAAATCAGCCACGAAGTGGTAGGCCACGTAAAATGATAGAGTGGGGTCAGCACATGCTGAAGCGCACAGAAGTCACCAACTGTCTGCACAGTCAAAATCTAAAGACCTCCAAACTTCATATGACCTTCAACTTAGCACAACAACAGTACAGAAATTCATGGAATGGGTTTCCATGGCCAAACAGCTGCATCCAAGCCTTACATCACCAAGTGCAATGCAAAGTGTCGGATGCAGTGGTGTAAAGTACGCTGTCACTGAACTCTAAAGCTGTGGAGACGTGTTCTCTGGTCTGACAAATCATGCTTCTTTGTCTGGCAATACAATGGACGTGTCTGGGTTTGGGTTTGGCGGTTGCCAGGAGAACAGTACTTGCCTGACTGCATTGTGCCAAGTGTAAAGTTTGCTGGAGGGGGATTATGGTGTGGGGTTGTTTTTCAGGGGTTGGGCTTAGCCCCTTAGTTCTAATTAAGCGAACTCTAAAGTCGTCAACATTCCAAGACATTTTGGCCAATTTCATGCTCCCAACTTTGTGGGAACAGTTTGGGGATGGCCCCTTCCTGTTCCAATATGACTGCGCACCAGTGCACAATGCAAGGTTCATAAAGACATGGATGAGCGAGTTTGGGGTGGAGGAACTTGACTGACCTGCACAGAGTCCTGACCTCAACCTGATAGAACACCTTTAGGATGAATGAGAGCAGAGACTGCGAGCCAGGCATTCTCGTTCAATATCAGTGCCTGACCTCACAAATGAGGTTCTGGAAGAATGTCAAACATTCCAATAGACACACTCCTAAACCTTGTAGACAGCCTTCCCAGAAGAGTTGAAGCTCTTATAGCTGCAAAGAATGGGCCAACTCAATATTGAACCCTAAGGCCTAAGACAGGGTTACCATTAAAGTTCATGTGTGTGTAAAGGCAGGGACCCCAAAACTTTTGCCAAAATAGTGTGCATATACACATATATATACATATATAAAAAAAACACACACACTGCTCAAAAAAATTAAAGGGACACTTTTTAATCAGAGTATAGCATCAAGTCAGTTAAACTCCTGGGATATTGATCTGGTCAGTTAAGTAGCAGAGGGGGTTGTTAAATAGTTTAAGCTACTTTGGTGACAATGAGATTAGCAACAGGTGCACTAGATGGCCAACAATGAGATGATCCCCAAAACAGGAATGGTTTTACAGGTGGAGGCCACTGACATTTTTTTCCCTACTCTTCTTTTCTAAATGTTTTTCACTAGTTTTGCATTTGGCTAGGGTCAGTGTCACTACTGGTAGCCTGAGGCAATACCTGGACTCTACAGAGGCTGCACAGGCAGTCGAACTCCTCAAGAGCATGGAGGAGATTCCAGGAGACAGGCAGTTACTCTAGGAGAGCTGGACAGGGCCGTAGAAGGTCCTTAACTCATCAGCAGGACTGGTATCTGCTCCTTTGGAGGAGCAGGATGAGCACTGCCAGAGTCCTACAAAATGACCTCCAGCAGGCCACTGATGTGAATGTCTCTGACCAAACAAGCAGACTTCATGAGGATGGCCTGAGGTCTCTAGTGGGCCCTGTGTTTACTGCCCCGGAACCATAGAGCTCAATTGCCATTTGCCATTAAACACCAGAATTGGCAGGTCTGCCACTGGCACCCTGTGCTTTTCACAAATGAGAACAGGTTCACCCTGAGCACATGTAACAGACGTGAGAGGGTTTGGAGAAGCTGTGGAGAACATTCTGCTGCCTGTAACATCGTTCAGCATGACCATTTGGTGGTGGGTCAGTGATGGTCTGGGGAGGCATATCCATGGAGAGATGCACAGACCTTTACAGGCTAGACGATGGCAACCTGACTGCCATTAGGTATCAGAATGAAATCCTTGGACCCACTGTCAGACCCTACGCTGGTGCAATGGGTCCTGGGTTCCTCCTGGTGCACGACAATGCCCGGCCTCATGTGGTGAGAGTATGCAGGCAGTTCCTGGGGATAAAGGAATTGATACCACTGAATGGCCCCCACGCTCACCTGAACTAAATCCAGTAGAACACCTCTGGGATATCATGTTTTGGTCCATCGGACAGTGCCAGGTTGCACCTCAGACTGTCCAGGAGCTCAGGGATGCCCTGGTCCAAATCTGGAAGGAAATACCCCAGAACACCATCCGTTGTCTCAGGAGCATGCCCCGATGTTGTCAGGCATGCATACAAGCATGTGGGGGCCATACAACCTACTGAGTACCATTTTGAGTTACTGCAATGAAATTTCAGCAAAATGGACTAGCCTGTTGCATCATTTTTTTCACTTTAATTGTTGAGGTGTCTTTGAATTCAGTCCTCTGTAGGGTGATAATTTTCATTTCCATCAAACAATGGGGCATCCTTACATTCCTAACATGTTACCCAGTCCAGAACAGTATAGATATCCAGCATAATATTTTTCCCTATTGAGGTCTGATGTGTTTTCAAGTTTTCCTTTACTTTGACCAGTGTATATACACACATATATATATATATATATATATATATATATATATATATATATATATATATATATATATATATAAAGATATATAGTACATTCACATCAGTCCCTGTCCTCAAGCAGTTTACAATCTAAAGTCCCTAACTCACATTTATCTATCTAAATATCTATATTTATTTATTATTGCATTTAGATGTCGGTGCACTTTCATGTTTTTCATGTTACACATACAGTATATACAGTTGCAAGAAAAAGTATGTGAACCCCTTGTGATTATGTGGAGTTTTGCACCAATGAGTACTGACCCCTGTCTGATCTATCTACCCTGTTATAATCTAATTCTCCCTTCCCCATCGAACCTAGTTTAAATACTCCTCCAGCTTTCCCATAAACCTCTCCCCCAGCACAGCAGACCCCCTTTCATTTAGGTGTAAACCATCTCTAGCATATACAGTTGCAAGAAAAAGTATGTGAACCTCTTGGGATTACGTGGAGTTTTGCATGAATTGGGCATAAAATGTGCTCTGAACGTCATCTAAGTCACAACAATAGAAGAACACAGTCTGCTGAACATAATACTACACAAACATTAGATGTTGCCATGGTTTAATTGCACAAAATATGTAAACGTTCACAGTGCAGGGAGGAAAAAGTAAGTGAGGCCCTAGCTTAATGACTTCTCCCAGAGCTAATTGGAGCCAGGAGTGAGCCAACCTTGACTCCAATCAGTGTGATGATATTGGATGTGTTGCTGACAGCTGTCCTGCCCTTAAAAAACACACACCTGTTTTGGGTTTACTGGTTTCAAGAAGCACTGTCTGCTGTGAACCATGCCTCGCAGAAAAGAGCTCTCAGAAGACCTACGATCAAGAATTGTTGACTTGCATGAAGCTGGAAAGGGTTACAAAAGTATCTCCAAAAGCCTTGATGTTCATGTGTTCATGGTAAGACAGACTGTCTACAAATGGAGAAAGTTTAGCACTGTTGCTACTCTCCCTAGGCGTGGTCGTCCTGTAAAAATGACTGCAAGAGCACAGCACAGAATGCTGCATGAGGTAAAGAAGAATCCCAGAGTGTCAGCTAAAGACCTACAGAAATCTCTGGCACATGCTAACATTTTTGTTGACACATCTACAATAATGAAAACATTAACCTCTTGCCGACCGCGCATAGCCGAATGACGGCTTCACCGCGGCCGGCCAGTTCTGGGTGGACGTCATATGACGTCCTCCCAGAACGCGCTCTCCTGCGCGCCCCAGGGGGCGCGCACCCGGCGATCTCCGTGATCGCTGTGTCCTACGGACACAGCTGATCACGTGATGTGGTAAAAGGCCAATCACAGCGGCCTTTTACCACGTGATCAGCGGTGTCCAATGACACGCTGATCACAGGGAAATGCAAGTGCCGGTTCTCGGCTGCACTTTCCATCAGTGCCCTGATGATCGGTGCCCAGCAGTGACACCCGCAAGTTCCGCCCAGCAGTGCGCCCACTAGCTCCGCCCACCCGTGCCCAGCAGTGCCCCCACCTGTGCCACTCTGCAGTGCCACCTACCTGTGCCCAGAAGTGCCACCTACATGTGCCCAGCAGTGCCACCCACCTGTGCCCACCTACCTGTGCCCACCAGTGCCACCCACCTGTGCCCACCAGTGCCACCCACCTGTGCCCACCCACCAGTGCTGCCCACCAGTGCCACCTACCAGTGCCCAGGGGTTGTGCCAGTCAGTGCCGCCAGTCAGTGCCCAGCAGTGATGTCAGTCAGTGCCGTCTATCAGTACCCATAATCAGTGTCACCTATCAGTGCCGCCTATCAGTGCTGCATATCAGTGCCGCCTATCCGTGACCCCTAATTAGTGCTGTCTATCAGTGCCGCCTATCCGTGCCACCTCATTAGTACTGCCTATCAGTGCCCTTTAGTGCTGCCTATCAGTGCCCATCAGTGCTGCCTCATCAACGCACATCAGTGAAGGAGAAAAAATACCTGTTTGAAAAATTTTATAATAGAAACAAAGAAACTTTTTTTTCAAATTTTTTGCACTTTTTTTATTTATAGCGCAAAAAGTAAAGCGCCCAGTGGCGATTAAATACCACCAAAAGAAAGCTCTATTTGTGAGAAAAAAATGATCAAAATTTCATATGGGTACAATGTTGCATGACCGTGCAATTGTCAAAGTGCGGCAGCGCTGAAAGCTGAAAATTGGCCTGGTAAGGAAGGGGGTATAAGTGCATGGTAGGCAAGTGGTTAAACAAGAATGGAGTACATGGGAGGACACCACAAAGGAAGCCATTGCTGTCCAAAAAGAATATTGCAGCACGTTTGAAGTTTGCAAAAGAGCACCTGGATGTTCCACAGCACTACTGGCAAAATATACTGTGGACAGATGAAACCAAGATTGAGTTGTTTGGGAAGAACACACAACACTATGTGTGGAGAAAAAAAGGCACACCACACCAACATCAAAACCTCATCCCCACTGTAAAACATGGCGGAGGGAGCATCATGGTTTGGGACTGCTTTGCTGCCTCAGGGCCTGGACGGATTGTTGTCATTGATGGGAAAATTAATTCCAGAGTTTATCAAGACATTTTGCAGGAAAACGTACGACCATCTGTCCGCCAAATGAAGCTCCGCAGAGGATGGGTGATGCAACAGGACAATGACCCAAAGCATACAAGTAATTCAACAAAACAATGGCTGCAACAGCACAGAATACGCCTTCTGGAGTGGCCCAGTCAGAATCCTGACCTCAACCCGATTGAAATGCTGTGGCATGACCTTAAGAGAGCGATTCACACCAGACATCCCAAGAATATTGCTACACTGAAACAGTTTTGTGAAGAGGAGTGGTCCAAAATTACTCCAGATCGTTGTGCAGGTCTGATCTGCAACTACAGGAAACGTTTGGTTTAGGTTATTGCTGCCAAAGGAGGGTCAACCAGTTATTAAGTCCAAAGATTCACATACTTTTTCCTCCTTGCACTGTGAATGTTTACATGTTATGTGCAATTAAACCATGGCAACATCTAATGTTTGTGTAGTATTATGTTCAGCAGACTGTGTTCTTCTATTGTTGTGACTTAGATGACGTTCAGAGCACATTTTATGCCCAATTCATGCAAAACTCCACGTAATCCCAAGGGGTTCACATACTTTTTCTTGCAACTGTATATATAAATAAAGGGTGTGATATTTCCAATGAAATGTTCAGTACACATCATAAAGAACAAAAGAACAGAAGTACTTAGGTTCAATCGTCCTTCAAACACCATAAAAGATGATGAATGACATTCCTCTATAGTAGTGGTTGGAAGTTGGCTATTGACAGGTGTGTTTAGAAATGAGGATTGATAAGTCGATGCCATGGGAAGATAAAGAATGGCTCCTGAAAAAGATAAATGGCAGCTTCTTTCATGGTACACCTGCACATCTTCTGAGTGGGGAATTCACTCGCCAGGTGCCACTCATGAGAATAGAAGGCCGCTGTGTACACTACAATGAAGATGAACAAAATAATACTCTGTACCGGCAAATAATATCATGTGCTACACAAGTTGTATAAGTACAGAACTACTAATAACATTTAATGTCAGCTAGGGAGTTGTAGTTTTTCAAAGGTTAGGATGAGGAGTTTGATAATTAATGGAAAAATAAAATCAGTATAATTTTTTGCACTCAGCTACCATGCCCAATGAGAACCGATAGTAGCAAAACACAAAGGGGATGAATTACTAAAAACTATTGAGTGAAAAATCTGGCACAACTCTGCACAGATACCAATTAGCTTTCAGGTGTTATTGCCAAAGCTTAATTTAACAAGCTGAAGTTAGAAGCTGATTGGAAACCCTGTACAACTGCACCAGATTCTGTGTCCACCAGTTCTAATAAATCTCACCAAAAATGTATAAAAATAAACAACTCCAGGCAAAACCTTTTTTTCAGTCTGCAATAGACAAACGTAGCATGGGAGCATGGAATTTTTATTGCTTGTATGCTTTTTTTCAGGTCAGGGGCTCATTAGCTTGAACACCAAGTTGAGGGTGACAACCTTGGAGTCTGCATCATAAAAAAACATTAGTAATGGCAGCTCTTATATTGTGGCACTCATTGGTTTAATATAAATACCAATAAAAAAACTCCCCAGTTCCTCCCACTCTACTCACTCACAAAAACAATCTACTAACCCTCCTGCTGCTTGAAGTGTTCAGGACCCTGTGAGGGTCCATTTGAGGAACAGCCAATGGGAAGCATCCACATCACCAGGGAGTGATTTGGACGCTCAAAGAAGGAACCTTCCCTACTGCAGTCCAGAATTTAAAAGACCCCAGAACTAGCCTGTTAGGTGGCCATGGCTTCAGATCCGTAAAAAAATAGGGGGGTGCAGATAATGTGTGGGGTAATCCCAACAATCAGCTTTAAAGTTGAACTAAACACTAAAAAAATTGTGGGCATTTTATTTTCTGCCAACATATTCTTTTTATCATAGCTGAAGTTTAATCTGCTTATAATTTTTCTTCTCTGGTTTTTCCCCCCATCCCCCCACCCCTTGCCTTACCACCCTAATGGCATTTTTAAATAAAACCTACATATATAAAATAGTGGAGCGCTAATATTGATTGACGGACATATATAACACAGTGCTACTCAGTAAAAACAGACGTCAGGATGATTATAACACATGTGCATATTCAATCCCCTATATTGGGAATGACATATAAAAAAGTACAAGTGCTCATAATGCTCATACTATGTGAGAGTCCATAATATGTCGATTCCAGACACGGTGCTTAATATATAAAACACAGCAAACCATGTGAGGTGATCACGGTGCCAAACGGTGTACAAAACATCTATAAACGGCCAAAATGGCTCCTCACCTCCTTCCTTAGACCCCCAAGGGCCAAAACACTGTGTGGGTGACCCACGTGTATTCCAGATGACTCTCCTCATGATTGAAACACTCCAGACCCCAACTGTAGCACTTCTGGACCCTCTCCTGGCTCAGGGATGCTCAAATATGAGTGACCATAACCGAATATAAATGATAACAAGAAAAAATCTCCATAGTGTTATCCTGCCTTTATTAATCCAATACAAAGCTAAAAATGGCCACTCACATTTAGAAATACATAAAATGCCTTGTTCCCATATCATGGGTATATACTCATGGTAAGATGCTGGTATACAGCTCCACTGGCTCCAAGATATCTCCAAAATGGCGTCCACGCCGGAAACGACGTCACCGCGTCCCGGAAGTGCTGTCAATGCGTACCGACGCGTTGCGTCACGATCCACGTGACTTCCTCAGGGACCCTACCCTACTACATATATCTAGTACTTTCAATAAAATTGATTTTAAACAATAAGAAAACATGCCTTAAATCAAAGACAAATCAACACAAAGGGTACAGTGGGGGGGGGCAGAAGGGCACAGTACAGGGGCGTCTGCAGTCATGAGTGCACAATACTGAGATCTGGAGGGCACAGTACAAGTTCTGAGGTTGTGTCTGGGCCATCCCATGACAGCCTAGTAAAAAGCATGACTGTCCTGGTAAAATCGGGACATTTGGCAAGTATGATGTACTACAAGATTATCAAGGGCCCACATGCACCTGGGGCCCATGCATTAGGACAGCCCTGATGCACACGTGTTGCTCAGCCTCCATGATTAAAATAACTGAAATACAATGAATGCAATGAGTGTGCCAGAAGCAAACAGGCTGGGCAGGAAAGGATTACATGATACTGAACATCCATTGGATAGGAAATAAGGCAAGTAATATCTATCTTACTGGAGCTTCTAATGCACACTATCAGAAGCTCACAGTGTGCAGTGACATCAGAGTTAGCAATTTCTGTACAGAAAAGAAGCCTGTACAATTGACTGAAGGGAAGACTGGAGTTCAGCTTTAACACCACAGCACATACACACAGTGCAGTGTACACTTGGCATCTCTAAGACACTGACCAGTGGGGCATAGTTGGGGGATGATGCAACTCTATTGCACATTCCTGGGATTTGTATCTTCACTGGCAGTCATATGGTCAAAAACAAAGAGGCACCATATAGCCAAAAAAACAGAGGCCTAGCAGCAGAAAAAAGTAAGATAACACATTGAAAAAATAATTTGCCATAAAATGTAGGGTTTTTTTGCATCCTTATATTTGGGTAAGAATGTTTAGTAGATTAGTTCTACAAAATAAACCTTGAGCTAAGTAATCTGTGTCAGTATAGAGCTGGTAGTAAATAGAACTTTATCCTGTGCTGTTTTGTAGAAGTAAAAAGAAAGTAAATGTGATTTCATCATTATATTAACTGCAGGTTCAGCATGTAGGAAACACATGTAGACCTTATATTTTAAGGAGATCTCCTTTTTCAGTTGGAAGCAGAACCATGCTCCTTGGTGACCTAGGCTACCTGGAAGATGGATCTATTTTTTATTTTTTCTGGCATTAAGTTTGTGCAGCTAACTGCCATTTATATTAAATGTGGGTGTCAATATCCGTAAAGGACCACTTTAAGTCAGGATGTCCTTTAAATATGTCCTCTTAATGTAGCCCTTAGGCTAAAATACTTCCCTTCATCACTGCTTCTGACATCTGTGTGGCTCTACCTTGTGTTGCAAAGCCTTTGCAAGAAAAATATCCCAGCTGGGTCATATGCCTGATGTGCATGAATGTCATGGCCCCATTCATTTCTCCATTTTCTGGATGGCTGGGGGTCCTTTTGATATGTTTTTGTTGCAAAGGCTTGTGGAAAGCTGGACAGGATTGATCAGGGAAGAACTTAGTAGAGAGGATGAAGGTGAGTATTTTAGTGTGCAGGCTACACAACTCTTGCCTACATGAGAAAACAAGAAGGTACCGTACTTTCCAAAAAATACCAAAACGTGTTTCCAGCTCTGTAAGGAGGATGAGGGAGGAACCAGATGAGTATAGGTTGATGTAATAGGTGGAGTTCTGCTTAATTACAATAATTAAGGGATAGGGAGACGGTAGAAGATTAAAAAGTGCAGGGGGGGAGTAATTATCAGTAGAGCTTATCCATGCATATAATTCCTAAAAGATAGGGACATTAACATATTTTGGGGTTGTGAGATCATCTTGAATGCCCAGTAGGAAAATTATTGAATATAACATCAATGTAAACCCAATACTGTTGTTTGTCTAGCCACTATCTGACACCAATAATTCAGGTTTCAATGACAAGAACCACACTATATGATAGGAAGTGTCTATCTTGGTGTGGCATTTGTTAAAATAGGGGGGGGGGGGGGGTGGCAGGGTTGATACGGTGCAGTCTCTTGAGGGTATAGTATAGTCTGTGCAAAAACTGAAAATGAACAAATCATTCTATAGCAGAGATCTTTAATTAGGTACATTATGCCAGCACCATAGAAACCTAGAAGAATAAAGGCACAAAAATAACGAGTGGTCCGTTGAGTCTGCCCAATATTTTTTTTGTTTAATGTCTTAGTCTGAGTATAGGTCTATGTTTGTTCCAAGCATGTTTGAATCCATTTACAGTTGATTGTCTCATTACCTCTACTGGAAGTCTGACTTTTTTTGTAAAATAATACTTTCTAAGATTAGTTTTGATCTTTCCTCCTGCTAGGTTTAGGTCATATCCCCATGTTCCATCTTTCAAATCCTCCTCTGAAAATGTAGGAATATTACTTTTTTCACTTCCATTTACAAAATAGTGCTGGATTTGAAGCTACTGTATGTAGTCTTATAAGTAGGGCAATTATAGAGGAGAGAGGCTTATGGAGGTCCAGTACCCTCAACAGGGTTTCCAATGGATGCCATTGGAGAGAGAGCAGGGATAGAAATTGGAGTTTGGCCATGACCTGCATGCATTTATATTTTCCTTACCACTGTTAGGTAATTATGTTTTGTTTTTAAAAAGTGGAGTTTGGCTTTAAATCCCCTTACATGTCTAGTCACAAGGAGGTTCAATTGTATAAAGGTTTGATGTCACCATGATTTGTATTTACCCGATTTTCAATGTTGCAAGGCAGGTACACTTTATGCCAACAGTTTCCAAGGTGAAGTATGTAATGACTTCCTTGTATTGTTCTGAATAGTGTGTCACCAACTGTCATGTCACTACTATTACAAACCTCTATAAAGTTCCACTTTGACAGCATTTCAATACAAAACCCTGATGCCATTATTTAATAGACTTGTTGTTCACAAGAACTGACACAGAGTGCTAAATCAATAAAGCATGAGCTATTAGTAGATACAGCATGTCCACTGAAGTCCGAGCAGTTTACACGTGTAATATTAATGTTCCACACACTCAGAATTCCTAAGGTTAAGTCACGGGTGGCAAACGGCTTCTTCTTTGTGCCATGATTTAAATATATAATGACATGCCTATTTAAGGATGCACAAAAAAAGGGCAAGGTGATCAAAAGTACATATTAGCATAAATATGTTATGATGTGTTTAGTGCTAATTATCCTCGTTTGATGAAACTATATTACAGGCATAAATAAGGCTATAGCAGAGTACATTTACAGCAAAGGATTCTGGTCTAGAGAGACTATGCATCAAACTCATCCATAATCCCTGAAATCACTGCAAAATTGTAAAGTTCATACGCCTCTTAAAATACACCTATATCGTAATGTAAAGGTTTTTTTTTTATTACCTCTTGGCTGTTAATGAAAAGCTAAAAAACACATTAGATACACAGCTTTTCCCCCTAATTGTTTCAATAAAAGCTAATGTACACATATTGTACAATACCTTCCATTGTTTCCCCTTCTCCCTTTATCAAGTTGCAATTAATATTTTCCAATGTTAAAGGAGAATAAAACAGAAATACTATGTGCTAAGGAGGAAAAGATGAACCACCTGCTACTACAAAAAATGGTCTGCTGCCATATAAATTACAGGAACATTATAAAACAGGGAAGAGTAAATAACAATCACTCTAGCAGAGCTCCACCACCAAGTGTTTGAATGTGAGAGGTACCAGTCCACCTTTGTGATGATTATTCACAAATAAAAAGTCCTTTGCAATAATAGAACAGTGTCTTTATTATTATTATTATTATTATACAGGATTTATTCAGCGCCAACAGTTTCCTCAGCACTTTACAATATAACGGGAGACAATACAGCAACAATACAGTTCAATGCAAGAGGAAATTGAGGGCCTGCTCCTTGGAGCTTACAATCTAGGAGGGAGGGGCTAGTGGTACAAAAGGTAGTAACTGTGGGGGATGGACTGGTTGGAAGAGTAGAAGATTCCAGTATTAGCTGAGGGCGGGATAGGCTTCCCTGAAGAGAAAGGTTTTCAGAGATTGCCTAAAAGTGAGCAGAGTAGGCGATAGTCTGATAAATTGGGGTAGAGAGTTCCAGAGGATGGGAGAAGCTCTGGAGAAGTCCTGGAGACAAGCATGGAGGAGGTAACAAGAGAGCTAGAGATTAGGAGGTCTTGTAAGGAGCGGAGAGTACGGTTTGGGTGATATTTAGAGACAAGTTCGGTGATGTAATTTGGGGCAGAGTTATAAATGGCTTTATATGTTATTGTTAATGTTTTGAATTTTATCCATTGGGCAATGGGAAGCCAGTGGAGGGATTGGCCGAGAGGGATGGCAGATACAGAACGGTTAGTAAGGTGGATGAGTCTGCCAGGAGCATTCATGATAGACTGAAGAGGGGATAGCCTGCGAGTAGGTAGGCCAATGAGGAGGGAGTTATAATAGTCAAGCGAGATATAACAAGGGAGTGAATAAGTTGCTTAGTGGTTTTACGAGGTTAGGAACGGGCGTATCTTGGAGATGTTGCGGAGGTGAAGTATACAGTCTATAAATTGCTGTCCAGCCTTCCACTCTTATGAGGGCTCATTTACGCGTTGACTTCAACACACATTAAAGCACCTACTGCTTCAGTATACTTTTTTGATGTTTTCTTGATGCTTCATTGATGCTTCAATGCTTTTTTGAACCTTTAAAGAAGCTTGGCAAGCCTATGTGTGTGTTGATTTTCTATTTGCTTTAAAGGGACCCAGTAGAACCCCAGCTCAGTAGTACCCCCAGTCAATAGATCCCTGGCTCATTTGTACCCTTGTTTAGCAGATCCCCATCTCATTGGTACCCTCGTTCAGCAGATCCCCAGCTCATTGGTACCCTTGTGCAGCAGATACCAAACGTATTAATACCCTTGTTCAGCAGATCACCTGCTCAGTAGTACTCACAGGTCTGCTGATACCCCACTCAGTAGTAACCCCCAGCTCTGCTGATCCCCCACTCAGTAGTAAACCCCAGCTCTGCTGATCCCCCATTCAGTAGTAACCTCCTGCTCTGCTGATCCCCCACTCAGTAGTATCTCCCAGCTCTGCTGATCCCCTATTCAGTAGTAATCTCCTGCTCTTCGGATCCCCCACTCAGTAGTAACCCCCAGCTTTGCTGATCCTCTGGATTGCTGTTCCTCCTCTCTCTCTGGTCCCCATTCACCTCCTGCTATATTGCTCCCACGCTGCGCACCACATATGACATTGCTAGTTTCTCCTGCTCTGGTTCCCCAGCTCTGTTGATCCTTTGTTACTCAGTCCTCTCTCTCTGGTCCCCGCTCATCTTCTGCTATAGCGTTCCCATGTTGCACACCATGTGTGCAGTCTGCTTCACTCTCGTCTGGACCCGCTCACCTTCCTGCTGCTCCACACTGCACATTAGATGTGACGTCTGCACCAAACACTCCCAGAATACATACAAATGAACCAGAAGTGACTGTTGATGACATATTTCTGAGAGCCATCTGTTGTCGTACAATATCAGAAACACTCTGAAATCTCATGGAAAGCCTTTCCTAGAAGAATGGAAGCTGTTAGAGCCTCAAAGCGGGGGGCTGGGGGGAGTTTAGTGGCAACATGCCTATCTTTTGGGATGGGATGTCTAAAAACCACATCTAGGTATTATGGTCAGATGCCCACAAACCTTTAACTATATAGTGTACGAGCTAGAAAAATATACACTCACCAGCTAATCCCAATAGATCAGCAGTTTTTGAAATACTCAGATCATCCTGTCTGGCACAAACAACCATGCCACATTCAAAGTCACTTAAACCCCCTTTCTTCCCCATTCTGATGCTTGGTTTGAACTTCAGCAAATGGTCTTCACCACGTCTAGATGCCTAAATGCATTGAGTTGCTGCCATGTGATTGGCTGATTAGCAATTTGTGTTACCAAGCAATTGAACAGGTGTACCTAATAAAGTGGCCGGAGAGGGTATATTATGTTGCTTCTGAAAGCATAACCTGTTATCCACTGAAAAGGGAGACAGAATACACAGACAGAATAGTCTTTTATATAATATAAAAATATTACATTTATTTTCCAATACATTATTTTCCTCAGTAGTACACGTTTTGAAATTAAATGTCCAAAGTGGCTCTATTATCCTTACATCTGGACGGAAAGGTTCATTTTTTGGTTTCCCAGTGCTTCCTGGGATATTTCATACCTACAATACCTCCAAAATAGCCAAGCTAAAGCTGAATAAAAGCCTCTCAAAAGCTTCAGGTGCTGCAAGCGAGCTTTGTCTTAGACGTCTATGGAGTCTTTGGAGATGCTTTGAGCACCAACAAAGCGACGTGGGGTATAATTTGTTAAGCGAAGTAAAGCAAAGCCCTTAGTTATTTACTTAATTCACCACAGTGCATCAGGTGACCATTGCTCCCCTCAAGACATCACACTAACCTGATGAAGCCACGTGACCCGGTGGCGTAACGCGCTGGGGAGAGGCTCTGACGTCACGACGCTTAAAGCAACATACAGCAAGTATTCATCAATATTGGAAAACTTTACTGTGGATTCAAATCTCAACATTTAATGCATTTTTAACTTGTAACATATGTGAGTGCACCACTATATTTAATAAATTATGTTTTAAAGAGGATAAGGCACTATATTTTTTTATTACATTCCATGGCCATTACACCTATGGAGAAAAATCCCTAAGGAAGCAAGGCGACCCCCTAGTGGGAAGAGGGATATTCCCGCCCATCCATCTGGCTCTAGGAAAATCCATAAGGAAGCGAGGAGACCCCCTGCTGGAAAGAGGGAACACTCCGTCCATCCATCCATCTGTCCATCCCAGGGAAAGAGGGATAATCCCATCCATTTACCACTAAGTCCTATTAAAGGCACACAAGCCTTTTATGACCTCACTTACTGATCTGGTCATATACACCAGATAAGAGTAGAACTGGTGAAGGAGCATAATATTTTTTATGATTGGCGAACTACACAGTTATTATTTCGTATCACACTAGAAGAAGTGTCAAGGTCATGGACTTAATAAGGACATGTTTGCAGCAGTAATATAATTGCAGAAATATTGATATGCATTCTTTCGAAGCTGGACTGCTTTTATTTAATATTCATTTATTCACATTTTTGCAATTGGTAGTGGAGCGCGACACCATTTCTGATTTTATTTTATAACCGATATTAGTCATTTTACTGATTGGCACACATCGCATGATTGTTTACTTCTTATATAATGCTCCATCAAAGAATAGTAATTTCCACAATGTCATAGACAATTCACTAGAACTCAAAGAAAGAATTAGTCCACAAAGCGTAATCCCATTAAGAAAATGTATTCAATATTCAACTCCCTGGCAAAACTGCACTCACAAATATAAAGTACATAGTGTAAAGACATAAGTGTGCTGATGTCACTTCCGGTTGCTGTATAGCCCCGCACTGACGCGCTTCGTCATCACGGCTATAAATATTTTTTTCTCTCCTCAGAGACAAATAGAGCATTGAGAGAATAAGGAAAAGGCAAGCATGGGCAGATGAGTAGAGGGGTCTTAACCTCCGGCACTGGCTCCCACTGGCCCTTTAATAGCCTAAGAGGGCTCTTAAAGTATGTGGTGTCTTGAGGAGAATGGAGGTCACGTGATGCACTGTGGTCAATTAATTGAATAACTAAGAATGGAGGTCTGGACAGAAATGTATGGACACAGTTCTAATATTATAAAGAACTTATTTGTGAATAATCATCACAAAGGTGGACTGGTACCTCTCACATTCAAACACTTGGTGGTGGAGTGCTGCTAGAGTGAATGTTATTTACTCTTCACTTTTTTTCTATATTTTTTAATTAAAATATTTTATTTAAAGAAAAAATGAGTGATGTGGTTTTGTTTGCTCACTTTGCTCCATGTTTTTTGGGAGCAGGCTCCTACAAATTGAAAATGTGTCATGGATGGGTGTTCCAGAATGACAATGACCCAAAACACACGGCCACGGCAACAAAGGAGTATCTCAAGAAGAAGCATATTAAGGTCCTGGAGTGGCCTAGCCAGTCTCCATACCTTAATCCAATTGAAAAGCTGTGGAGGGAGCTGGATTCTTTCTTGGATACACAGAATATAACTGGATACTAACATTTATAGGTAAAGTTGATCCAGGGAATATCCAATTGCCTCTCGGGGGATCAGGAAGGATTTTTTCTCCCTGCAGGAGCAAATTGGATCATGCTTTGCTGTGTGTTTTTGCCTTCCTCTGGATCAACTGTGGGTATAGGATTATATCTTTTTTTTTTATGGTTGAACTGGATGGACTTTTGTCTTTTTTTTTAGCCACTATGTAAGTATGTAAGTACGAGTCAAAAGCCGATGGGACTGATGATGCAATGGTAGTAAAACGGTAAAGTATCAAAAGAATTAAAGTGGAACTAAACTTACCTCCGCTCTAATGGTCCCATCTCTTGCCAGAGCCAGCATCTTCTTCTGTGTGCCAGGCTTTAGCCATTTTCAATGGCTAATTGCAAGCTGAGTCACTCATCCCGGCACACAGAGCTCATGTTGACAATGTAACCTGAGATGCGCATGCACAGCTCAGTTCACATGCCGGAGAAGACAGTGAGCACGCAGGTAGGAACATTTTGTCTCTTCTGCAATAAACCACTGTTTTTGATAGGGGAACTTTAGTTCTGCTTTAAGATTTGATTTTTAAGCTGAACTCTTGGATAAGCAAATATCATCTAAATACACTTGTCATGTGTATTCTTGGTGTCCTTTGTATTTCTTGCAGATCTGTGCCATAATTAAGTGTGAAACCTCTCTGCAGGAGCTCCTGTCATGCAGACCAGTCATGCAGACTCATGTCACAGTGTGATGAAAGTACTGTCGATAACCGTCAATTGTCAGAGAACAGATCGGCACTGATCATTAGTGCCCTGATCATCAGTGCCCAGCAGTGCCACCCAGCTGTGCCTTCCATCAGTGCCACCTACCAGTGCCCAACAATGCCACCCACCTGTGTCCAGCAGTGCCTTCCATTAGTGCCACCCATCAGTGCTTCCCAGCTGTGCCGCCCAGCAGTGCCACCGATCAGTGCCACCCATCAGTGCCGCCCATCAGTGCTGCCCAGATGTGCTGCCCAGCTGTGCCCTCCATCAGTGCCCAGCAGTGCCACCCATCAGTGCCACCCATCAGTGCCACCCATCAGTGCCGCCCAGCTGTGCTGCCCAGCTGTGCTGCCCAGCTGTGCCCTCCATCAGTGCCACCCATCAGTGCCACCCATCAGTGCCACCCATCAGTGCCACCCATCAGTCAGTGCCACCCATCAGTGCCCATCAGAGCTGCCCATCAGTGCCACCTCACCAGAACCCATCAGTGCTGCCTATCAGTGCCGCCACATCAACACACATCAGTGAAGAAGAAAAATTACCTGTCTGCAAAATTTTATAATAGAAACAAAGAAAAACTTTTCTTTCAAATTGTTTGCTCTTTTTTTGTTTATAGGACAAAAAATAAAACCCCCAGTGGCAATTGAATACCACCAAAAGAAAGCTCTATTTGTGAGAAAAAAATGATAAAAATTTCATATGACTGCGCAATTGTCATTCAAACTGCAACAGCGCTGAGAGATGAAAATTGGCCTGGGTTGGAAGGGGGGGGGGGGGAAGTGCCCAGTAGGCAAGGGATTAAAGTGGTTCTAAAGGCTCAAGGTTTTTTACCTTCATGTATTCTACTCATGAAGGTAAAAAACCTCCTTTGTGCAACAGCTCCCCCCCATACCTACCTGAGCTCTATCTCAATCCAGCTCTCCAGGGACTCTCCCTCCTCATTGGCTGGAACAGCAGTGGGAGCTATTGGCTTCTGCTGCTGTCAATCACAGCCTTACTGGCCAATGAGGAGAGAGAGGGAGTGGGGTCAAGCCACAGCTCTGTGTGTGAATGGACACGCAGAGCTGTGGCTTGGGAACGAGTTTGCTTGACTGCCCCATTGCAAGCTGCTTGTTCCGAGGGCACTCAGAAGGAGGGAGGGGCCAAAGCCCTATCGAGAAGAAGAGGAGGATAAGGGCTGCTCTCTGCAAAACCATTGCACAAGCAGGTGAGTATGACATGTGTTATTAAAAAAGAAGAAGAAAGCCTTTAATATCACTTTAAAAAATTGAAATGAGCTTTAATGAGCAAATCTGCACAGCAAGGAACTGCAAAGGCTGCCCTGGAGAATGGACAATTAAAAAAACTAAAACTTTTTGACCTTTTATCTGAGTTTTATAATAAATAAATAAAGATCTGCATTACATATACTGTATATTTATGTACATTTGCTAGAAAGGTATGATCACAGATTCTATACATTGTTATAAACAGTATAACATAAATATTATAGAAAACCATAGACTCTGCCTTTGAGATAATATGCTAGTAGAAGAATAAATATGTGATCAAACAGTAGCATTTATTCAACAGCTTTCCCAAAAATGAACTCCCTGGTAATCACAGGTTTACTTTACAACATTCATGCAGTTTCTATGCCTACAGCATCCATCCATTAACCAAGACGCTTCAATAGCTGCATCACGCACTTTCATTTAACATGAAAAGGCCAGAACCTATGTGAAGAAAAAAAAATATATACAGTATATACTGTAATAATAATAATACTACCACGACTAGTAATAAAAACATGGTGCTGAAATGTTCATTCTATTCAGTACAAAAGTACACAGCATATACATTTCATTTTCTTAATGAATAAGGAGGGGTTAGAACCACCTTAGGTCTCATGCACACAGAAAGTACAGACTTTTACGGGCGTTTGACTTTTTTCTTGCATTTTTTTTTACAGTCTCCAAATGCACCTCTATGTTGGCCTATGTAGCCATGCACATATAGGCATTTACAGGTGTATTAGAAGAGGAGCATGTAGAGGCTGTAAAAAAAAATGCCCCACTAGCACATTCAGGAGAGGAGTGTTTAGGCAGATGAAATAATGAATCCGCCTAAACACACATGAACACTCCTATACACTAGGCAGATTTAGCACTTAAGCGTTCATTCATTCCAATGGCCAAAATAAATTAATATTCTGGCCAACAGAATGCATGGTGCCCAATCATATGACACTCCCAAATGTGTACACTTTTTTTAAGCCGCTTTTTCATCCCCTGGAGCAAAAGCGTCCAGGGGACAAAAAAATCTCTTTTGTGCATGAGTCTTTATTGTTGTCTGTGGTCAACTGGGTAGATTCACCCTCAATATTGATCCTGGTTACAACTGCTACTGATACTAAAAGTGCCACTGACACCAAAAGTAATGAGAAGTCCAGCACTTTTGAGTTATCACTCCCAAATCTTCAAGCGGTGGACCATGTCTCATAGCAAATTAGGAGGAGATATTTCCTCACTTAAAAGGGATCTCCTATTACATCCTGCTGTGTCTCTGATATAGGAAGTCAAGGGAAAGCCCCCTGACAAGACACGGACAGAAATTTAAAAAAATGGGTTTGTATACATTGTAACCAATAAAATCTAATCTTAGTCAATTGTTGATTCCAGTTTTGGATAGGAATGGTTGGATTTTAAACATATGAATTATTTAGGGCCAACAGTTTGCATAGTGGTTTACAAATTAAAGGGAAACATTACAGTTACAATGCAACTCAACACAAAAGGGTTAGGAAGGCTCATAAGAACTTACAATCTGAAGGGAGGTGGGGGTAGGGAACAAGTGATACAAAAGGTAGTAACTGTGGGTGGGGGTTTGAGTTGTTTGAGAATTAAAATTCCAGTTGATAGGTAGACGTGCAATAGGCTTCTCTAAAGTACTGAGTTTTCAAGGATCCCCTAAAGCCGAACAGAGTAGTAAATAGCCAAACAGATTGGGATAGGGAGTTCCAGAGGATGATAGAGACTCTGAAGAAATCCTGAATATGAACATGGGAGGAAGTGGTGAGGGAGCTATAGAGCAAGAGCTCTTGAGAAAAGCAAAGAGGTTGGTGATGTACAGTAGCTGGGGACAGATTTGTGGATAGCGCTGTAAGTTGTTGATAATATTTTAAAATTCATACTCTGGGCGATCAGAAGCCATTGGGGGGATTAGGGGTCACAGCCACATGAGTCTCGTAGTGGCATTCATGACAAACTAAAGGGGGGATAGCCTGCATAGAGGTAGGCCAATGAGAGGTAGTTGCAATAGTTGAGGTAAGAGATAACACGGAAGTGAAATTTTAGTTTGGTGGTGTCATTGTTGAGGAATAGACATATTAGAGGTTAGAGGATTACCATGGCTAACAAGCATCTAGCATTCTCATTTCCCTATAAAATGGTAACCTTATTTATACTTTTTGTCTCTCCCTCCAGGTTCTCAGAAAAACAGCGGTAGTCCAAGTTGGGAAGGAGGAGGGAGCTAATTTTGGCCACAGAGGGGTATTGACAGCATGGAACAGTACTAATAAGGGCTTGGGGGGTCCTGAAGGGAAAATACTTCCCTATTCAGACTTTGATCAGAGCAGGTCCAGCAGTCAGTGATACATACTGGGCACCATATAGATACCTGCTCTTTGTTCAGATCTGTGATCACAGCATCTGTCAGAGGGAAGGCTCCCATTAGCAACTTCCTTTGTGGCATTGAGATGTCATGTGACCAAGAACTGCATAGGAGCCAATGCTGGAGGATGCAAAAAAGTGCTGTAATAAACTGTATCCTTTAAGAACACTTTTCACCAATGACCAAGGTACCATGGTACACTTTCTTTAGACCACAGAAATCTGTTCCTACTTTAAGGAAACTAGTGGGATGGGTTTGACCACTAGGACAGTTCTTGGTCTTTCTCAGGTTCTCCCCGTACAAGGCACCATGGTACACTTTCTGTAGCCCACAGAAAACTGACCCCCTATAAAGAGGCTAGTGGGATGTGTTTGCCCCCTAGGCGAAAGGTTTTTGGTCTTTCCGAAGCCCTCCCCCAAAAAGCACAACTGTAAACTTTCTTTAGCCCATGGAAATCTGTCTCTACCATAAAGATGCTAGTGGAATGGGTTCGGCCCCTAGGCCAAAGATTCTAACTCTACCCAGGTCCTCCCCCAAACTATCATACTGAAATAAGTAACATTTATTGTTTAGAAGTTTGATTGAAAACACAATCCTAAACCTATCTGAATTAAAAACAGTATCAAGAAAAAGCTTGGGAATTTTAAATAATGATGTCTTCAGCAGTAACTTCAACTCACACTCTCAGAAACTGACATAACTCTTCTATGGGACATAAACACTTTCTTTATGTTAGCGAAAACTTTATGTAGTGAATGAATTGATACCATTGTGAAATAACAATAAAAAAAGTAGTGATGTCTTGTGGAAAACTGTCAGTAAAATGCAGTGTGGTCCCTCTGTTTATGACAGCTACTAAAAATGACTGGCAGGGTCACTTTACGGGTAAGATCTATACAACAGCAAATTTCCTTTGGGAATCAGAAATAAGTCAGGAAGATACACATGTGGACTCTCCTCTCCACACCTAATTTGCCTGGATATACCTTATTTGCAATGCAGTCATGGCAATGTGTATAAAAACCAGCACAGCAAGGAGAAGGTCTCTCAGTGTCACTGATGATATCATATCCTTGAATGCCTTAAGATGTCATCTAAGCTACTTAAATGACCTGTGAAATATAGACCCATCAGCTTCCCAATCTCATGACTGCAACTAAACAGCAGGAGAGGTATAAGAAGCACAAATCCACAGCATTAATTAATCAAAAGCGTGGAGATCCTTGCACTGCAGGCACAGCTTCCTCTATAGCACGGGTCTCCAAACTGCGGCCCATAAACCAAATGTGGCCCTTTGCTTGCCTTTATCCAGCCCTTGAGGGACTAGTCCTTCCACTGACACCAAAGGCAGGGCACTATTACTCCCACTGATACTGACAATGGGATATTCTTCCTCCCACTGATATCAGAGATGTGGAACCAATTCTCCCACTGACACCAATTATGGGGCACTATTCCTCCCACTGACACCAGTGATGTAATTTTTTTTCTCCCACTGACCACCAAGCCTATGGCATTGTTTATCACCAAAGCCTGGTCATTTTCTACTCCCAGGGGCCACAGTTCGGCCCCACTAAAGGTTGAATGGCAACTAACTGGCCATTGTTTCAAAAGTTTGGAGTCCCCTGCTCTACAGCAAGGAGAACAGCGAGCAGCACAGGACTTACAGCAGAAAATCTCTCTCAAATTCCTGTAACAATAGCAGTCATAGGTACAGTGCCTTGGATCTCAAATACATCTATGCAGCTATGAGGCTCAAGGCACAGGAGTGCACTGCTTAGGTGAAATTGGGTGAAAGTAGATGTTCCCTTTAAGACAGCAGATCTTTTTGAGCTCAGGTCAACTTTTGAGGCTTTCACTTCTCCTTATGAGTATTATTATTATTATTCTATTATTAATGTTAATAGTTTTATCATTATCAGAGCAAACAATAAAAAATAATGGGAAACTGTATACTCTTTCTCCATTTCCTGATCTTTCCTGTTGAACTAAATTGTACAGCAGCGCCTGTCAGAAAATGTACCTGGTAAATCTGGAAGAAATGCTTTTTTTACCCGAAGGCATATTGGCAGCATGCCTCGTCCTCTGCCCCAGTGGGACTGCTGGTATCTTTTGGCCTGGGGTGCAAGCACAAGTAACTGGTTAATTATATCTGATCACTGCCACATGTTCACAATAACAAGCTATTAAGGGAAGGAAAACAGAGATAACTAACAAGTCATAGTGAGCAGACAGCTGATTCCTACAGCAGTATTATGGTAATGGCTGTTTTATCTCCAGAGCAATTGCAGTGTTTTGAGGGAAAGTCTTTGTTACCACTGCTTGCATTAACTTAGAAAGTTCGACTCAGCAGTATACAGCTTGTATAGTAGTTTAAACATTGCAGGATTTGTATTGCTCTCAGTTACAGGCCTGATTTGTTTATTTAAGACTGGTCAATGCACAGCGATGTGCATCCAGCGATGTGCTCAGGAGTCTCGGTTATCCCAAGACTCCCTCTTCTCATTGGCTGAGACAGCCAGTGAGCCAATAAGAAAAGAGGGTGTAGGACCAAGCCGCAGTTCCATGTGTGAATGGATACATGGAGCAGCGGGTGCCCCCATAGCAAGCTGCTTGCTCTGGGGGCATCTGGCGGGAGGGGCCAGGAGAGCCTGCGGGGAGTCGAGAAGAGAAGGATCTGGGCTGCAATATGCAATGCCACTGCACACAGCAGGTAAGTATAGACATGTTTGTTATTTTTTCATTTAAAAGAATAAGCCTTTAAAATAGAATTAAACCCTCAATGGGAAGCATTTAGTTTGCTTAAGCATTGTGTATTATAAACAGAAGATTATTGATCTTTTCCAGTCCCTTTCAAATACTTCCGGTCTATTCAAGTTTTGGTTGCACATCTGTCCTGTGTATTTGTTTCTGTTCTTGTATGGTACTATGGCAAGTTGCTATTGTGATTTGGTATCTCCCTCTGTCCTTCCCTCCTGTTTAGTGCTATATAGTTCACTCCTAGTTAGACCCTCCCTGGTTTTAACATGTTCCCTCAATCAGTGTTAGTTCTTGTCAGAGACAGGGCTTAGGAAGGCCATTGTCTTCCCAAAACTTCTAAAACATCTTCTGTACTGCATTTCTCTGAAATAGAATTCTGTTGGATTCAACCTCTGTTTCCTATAGGAGAGTTAAAGTGATTCTTGAAGGCTCAAGGTTTTTTACCTTCATGTATTCTATGCAGGGACGGACTGACCATTCGGGAACTCGGGCACTGCCCGAGGGCCCGGGGTCAGTAGGGGGCCCCAAAAGATGCCCCTGGTACCTTTCATAGGCATTTTTGGGTGTGGTTTGAGTGTGGTGATCCCCTTTTGCCTGGGGGCCCCATGAGTTGTCAGTCCGCCCCTGATTCTATAAATGAAGGTAAAACACCCTCTGTGTGCAGTGCCCCCCCCCCCTTTCCTTACCTGAGTCCCCTCCAATCCAGCGACATTTAACCATTTGCCTACTGGGCACTTTTAACCCCTTCCTGCCCAGGCCAATTTTCAGCTTTCAGTGCTGTCACACTTTGAATGACAATTGCGCGGTCATGTAATGCTGTACCCATATGAAATTTTTTATCTTTTTTTTTCACATAAATAGAGCATTCTTTTGATGGTATTTTAGCAGCACTGGTTTTTTTTTGCTAAACAAACGAAAAAAGACCGAATATTTTGAAAAAAAAAAAAACTTTTTTCTTGGTTTCTATTATAACATTTTGCAAACAGGTAATTTTTCTCCTTCATTGCTGTGCGTTGATGTGGCTGCACTGATGGGCATTGATAGGCTGCACTAATGGGCACTGATAGGCAGCACTGATGAGGCAGCACTGATAGGCTGCACTGCTGAGGTGGCATTGGTGGGCATTGATGAGGAGGCACTAATGAGGCTGCACTGATATGCAGAACTGATGAGCACTGATAGGCAGCAATGATGGGCACTAATAGGCAGCACTAATAGGCAGCACTGAAGGGCACTGATAGGTGGCACTGACTGGTGATACTGATGGGTACAGATTGGCAGCACTAACAGGCACAGACTGGCAGCACTGCTGGGCACTTTTGGGGCTGCACTGATAATCAGGGCACTAATAATCAATGCCCTGAGTATCACTGTAGATGTCTCCTTTAACACTTGTCGGTTATCGGCAGTACTTTCCTCACACTGTGACAGCATTAGGAAAGGCCTGCCAATAACCGGCAAGTTTATTTATTTGTGATTGGAGACAGCTGATTACATGGTAAAAGGCTTTTGTGATTGGCCCTTTACCGTGTCATGTGATCAACTGTGTCCAAAGGATCACAACGATCACAGAGAGCGCCGGGTGTGCAACACTGGGGGCGTGGCTCTGGGACGATGTCAAATGAAACCCTCCCAGAACTGGACGATCATGCTGTAGCCGTCATTCGGCTATAGCGCAGTCAACAAGTGGTTAAGGCAGCCTCTGCTGTCTGGGGACTCTTCCTCCTCATTGGCTGAAACAGCAGTGGGAGCCCATTGGCTCCCGCTGCTGTCAATCACAGTCAGTGAGCCAATGAGGAGAGAATGGGGAGGCAGGGCCGCTGATGTCTCCAGTGATACTAATACAGTGATCAGTGCTAATTCAGTGCTAATAAAAAGCACTGACACTGTACTAATGACACTGGGCAGAAAGATGTTAACATCTGGGGCAATCAAAAGGTTAACTGTGTGTTGTGTTTTGCTGTGCTTACACTGTGTGCTGTGTGCTATTTTACTATGGACACATGCTCCTTTGTATGCATATGCTGTGCAGAGAGAGAAAGCAGCATGCCCATGCTGACAGGAGAGAGATCTGTGTTGTTTACACACAGATCTCTCTCTTCTCAGCTTTAGCGGCGATCACCGAGTGCCGGCCGAGAATTGAGACTGGGACCCGCTGATTGACATCCGCTGCAACCATTCCCTACCCGAAAATGAACAGCACGTATATTTATGTGATTTTGTGCAGAGTGGCCGCCCTGTAGCAGTATATCTGCTGTAGGGTGGTAGGTAAACAGTTAAGCTGCATGTGGTTGATGCCAAGTCAGTAGGTGACCATATTGTCTAGACAGACTGGGTCTATGGAGATATGCTAAATATAAATGACAACAGCAGAACATACTTGCTCAATGAATGATAGTACAGCTGATTGTACTCATTCAGTAGCACATGTGAGATGGTAACAAATGCATGTGAAGAGTTGGGAAACAGTTACTTCCCCAAAACAAGAAGTGCCTTAACAAAGATCTTCTTCATGGCAGGATGACCATGTATTCTCTTATGGAAAACCGCAAAGCAACCTCTGAATGGCCTTAGTATCAAGCAGCGGACCTCCTGTGTTCAGAATGCAGCAGGGCAGCCACTCGATCCAGACGCTAGTGGAGATCACTGTAGTAGTGGTGTCTACTACAATGATTTCCAGCTTCCACAGGTATGGAATAAGCATATTTACATTGGACCAAAGTAACAAGGTAAAAAGTGCCATATCTTAACTTTTTCTTCCACTGCATGGCTGAGCTCTTTTAACTACCATCCTCGTGTACTATAAGAATGACCGCACAGGTCGCTAAGGCACTCTCATTGGATAGGGTATAGCAGTTAATGGAAATTATTCATATAGATCTGAGTAACAAAATTAAACTAAATCTTAGAGAAGCACATAAAAAGCCTTTTTGTCTTATCTGGTATTTTATAGTGCATGCTCTTACTTTGTTTACTTTTTAAAAGTTTAAAATAGAGCTTACATCTCCTTCAACTGAACCCTTTCATTGAAAAGTTCCAAACATGTAATTTGTTCTTCTCTCTAATCATACAGAATGGCAGTTACAGAAAACAAACGGCAACCAAGACAGGCAGGAATACTTTAACATTATAACCTAATCGAGAATATCCAGTAGTTTGGCTACAATTTATCTCTTCCAATGTAGACCTTAAATTGCTGATAACCCAAAAATAACAATAGGGAAAACCCCTTGTTGGACAGTTCTGATGCTCAATTTTCTGATGAAACAAACAGCTGTAATCCAAACACACACAAATGGACCTCTCAGCCTCCACTGCTCCATAGCCATACTTTGGCGTACACTGTATTGCCAAAAGTATTGGGCACTCCTCCAAATCATTGGATTCAGGTGTTCCAATCACCTCCATGGCCACAGATGTATACAATCACCTGGTCATGCAGACTGCTTCTACAAACATTTGTAAAAGAATGGGACACTCTCAGGAGCATGGTTGCTCCTATGCAATAATAGGTGATAGGTTGCCACCTATGCAATAAGTCCATCTGTGAAATTTCCTTGCTACTAAATATTCCATGGTTAACTGTTAGTGGTATTATAACAAAGTGGAAGCAACTGGGAATTTCAGCAACTCAGCCACGAAGTAGTAGGCCACAGAAAATGACAGAGCGGGTCAGTATATGCTGAAGCGCACAGTGCGCAGAAGTTGCCAACTGTCTGCAGAGTCAATAGCTTTAGACCACCATACTTCATGTGGCCTTCAGATTAGCACATCAACAGTGTACAGAGAGCTTCATGGAATGGGTTTCCATGGCCGAGCAGCTGCATACAAGCCTTATATCACCAAGTGCAATGCAAAGCGTTTAATGCAGTGGTGCCTAGCAGGCCACCACTGGACTCTAGAGCAGTGGAGACATGTTCTCTGGAGTGACGAATCACGCTTCTCTGTCTTGCAATCCAATGGATGTGTCTGGGTTTGGCAGTTGCCAGGAGAAAAGTACTTGCCTGACTGCATTGTGCCAAGTGTAAAGTTTGGTGGAGGGGGGATTATGGTGTGGGGTTGTGTTTCAGGGGTTTGGCTAGGCCCCTTAGTTCCAGTGAAGGGAACTAATAAGACTTCAGCATACCAGGGCATTTTGCACAATTCCATGCTCCCAACATTGTGGGAACAGTTTGGGGATGGCCCCTTCCTGTTCCAACATGACTGCACACCAGTGCACAAAGCAAGGTCCATAAAGACATGGATGAGCGAGTTTGGGGTGGAGAAACTTGGCTGGCTTGCATAGAGTTCTGACCTCAACCCTAGAGGACACCTTTGGTATGAATTAGAGCAGAGATTAGAGCAGAGTCCTTCTCATCCGACATCAGTGTCTGACCTCACAAATGCGCTTCTGGAAGAATGGTCAAAGATTCCCATAGACACACTCCTAAACCTTGTGGACAGCCTTCCCGGAAGAGTTGAAGCTGTTATAGCTGCAAATGGTGGGCCAACTCAATATTGAACCATACTGACTAAGACTGGGATGCCATTAAAGTTCATGTGCGTGTAAATGCAGGAGTCCCAATACTTCTGGCAATATAGTGTGTTTCTCTTATAAGTTTGCACCAACAGCGCTATAATAATATTCTTACAGTATAACCCTTTTTTATTTAAAAAACGATGGTTAAAAATATTTACAAATCACAATACAGTCTCTGGTTCTCATTGTGAGTTTGCCTTTAAAGAGAAAATTCAGGCAAAACTTTTATCCAATTATTTTTGAATTGTATGGAGAAAGGTTAGATCTTCTGCCAGCATCCCACAATTACATTCAACCAGTCCTCTGAAGCTTCTTCTCTTTGATGCTGCCTTGGTCACAGGCGCTCTGTTGGTCACAGGCACTCTGACATCATCACGTATAATGCATGTCCAGGAAAAGTGAGGGATGTTGAGAACCAGCCCACAACCTGGAACATCGGATGGAAGAAGTAAGCACCAGCTGGTGGAACAAGGATTTTTAATGCTCCCCTACACAAAAATAAGCCCTACTGCAAGGGTAGTTTTGAATTTTCCTCACTTTTGAAAGTACAGCTTTAAGCGAATGAGGATAGGCTAAAATGTCTATAAGCTCTTTTTTTATTTATCATTGCAAAAACTCTCCTAACTATCAATGTGTTGCATGAGATGTTAATTAGGAAACCTCCAAAAATAAACAGCAATAAAAAATGACAGTGGTTCCAATCCTTCCCTTAAGAAGTTCTGGCTGTAGTTCTACTTTCAAAATTTGCGGGAGAAGAAAAGCACACCTTTTCATGGATATGACAAATTGTGCATCCAAGATTGCAGGTAATGTTATATTTTAACATATTTTTTTCTGTCATATTTTACTCACAGTTAAGGCTTGATGTCAATAACCATTTTATTAAGTCAAAATTTGTGTGTAATTCTAGATGCAAAAGATGCAAAGCATGAGAGATGAATGCTGTACTTAGCAAGAAAGACATTAAGATGCACTTGCAAATCTAATTCCTTTGAAATTACACAAATATTTCAACAAACACAAATCTTAGTTTGTTGGGGGTTTTTTTGCTTTCCTTGTCCAGCTAGGGAGATTTCCCTGAAAATACTGTCCTGAAGACGCAACAGGAGACGATAAGAAACTTCTCCAAAGTGAGGGTAATTCCCATCTTAGACAGTTGTAGGTGGAACACTTGTTGCAACTGGATGATCTACAGCAGTGGTCACTAAATGGCAGACTGTGCCCCTTTCAGCTGTTTCTCCGGCTCCCGCTCCCTGCCTGTATGCAAGCGTCCAGCAAGGATCCCGGCACAGCTCCTGTCTGCCCTCAAGGTAGGGTGTAGTCTTATAGGGGCACTCTGATGGGCACATTGAATGTTAAAGGGCACTCCGATGGGCACAACATAGAATGTGAAATATAAATAAACAGCGCAAAAATAGATTTCTAAATCCACTCATAAAAAATTATTATATAAAGTGCATAAATTAATAGTGAGTATCCTCAATTATATTATTATATGAGAACGCCCGATGGGAGGGGCGAAACGTGTTGACGCATTTCCGGTCCATACAGCGCTGAGCAAACCCTTTGGCGCTATATAAACTCGAAGTAATAATAATAATAATACCCCGTACGTCTGACGTCAGTTCCGGTGAGTGGAGCGCACGTTCAGCGGTGCGTTCCAGCGGCCATTTTTGGGAGCTGTGTTGGTCTGTGTGGATTCTCTGCTTTATCCTGTGGCTGATGTGAGATTCCTGGAATAAGGAGGCTGTTAAAACGCTCATGTTTTATCTGGAGGCTATTATATTCAATAAATGTGCCTTTTACAAGTTGCTGACATGTGAATGGCCTTAAACTGTGCTTTGAAATTTTACTATTATTTGGCAATATTACACTATTTGAGATTTCTTTCTCCTGGTGCACGGTGCAGCCTATTCGGATGGTGAAGAATGTTATAGAGTGGATGCTAAAGAGGGTTTAGGATCCCTTTAAAATTCCTTAAAGGCTTCTTACTCACCAAGTTCTGGTGAGTGCATTTGATGTTGGTTTCTGCACGGGTGGAAGGTGGAAGTTTTTCTTTATATTTGAAGAATTTCTGGAATTTTTGATCTTTATTACACATGTACTTTTGGTGTTTTATAATAATATAATTGAGGATACTCACTATTAATTTATGCACTTTATATAATAGTTTTTTATGAGTGGATTTAGAAATCTATTTTTGCGCTGTTTATTTATATTTCTTATTGTTTGTGTTTTTTCACAATTTGCACAGCAGCAGTTTAGATTTTGTAGTTTTTGGAATAAGTTTTATTATTCTTTTACAACATAGAATGTACCCATCAGAGTACCCCTTAATATAAATGTGCCATTCAGAGTACCCCTTAACATAAAATGTGCCTATCAGCATGCCCCTTATTTTATGTTAAGGGGCACTCTGAATGGCACATTTATATTAAGAGGCACTCTGATGGGCACATTTTATGTTAAGGGGCACTCTGACAGGCACATTTAATGTTAATGTACACAACAAGAGGCCCTCAGTTCTGGGTCACAGCTTAATTATACTCCTTTCAGCCCCTGCTGGTCACTCTCCATACTGACCAGGGATTTGTTGGAGAGGCATTAATATGCAGGTTGGAGTCTGTGCTCTTCCACCCACTATGTCCCATGGTCCCCTGGGAGACAGGGAAGTAGCTGAGCCCACATCAGCAGAGCCCAAAGCAGACCTTACCTGACAATTTCTGTTCTCGCTGATTACAGGGAGGTAAAAAATAGGGTGCTACAGGGGTAAAACACCCCAGCTGGGGCATAGACAGCAATGCAAACGTGACATAAGGTCAAATCCTTCGCCGCCCTGTCCAATAGTTTGATATTGCCTTTACATACACTTTAAAACCAAACTCCAGGAAATGTAAAAATCCTCCCTTGCAGTAGGGAAGCGCCTTCTCTGCAAGGGTTATCTGCTCATTTAGTCTAGAGTAGAGTAAAAGATTTTAAATTCACCGGATCCTACATTGGCTTCCTCTTGTGGTGTACTATTCCTCAGTATCATCAAGTCCAATGCAGGGCTACCCTATATTGGTCTTGATGACATCAGGATCTTGGACCTCTAAGGCATGGGGGAGAAGACACTGCAGGGACAGATCTAGCAGCACAGAGCAGTGGAGGATCAGGTAAGAAGATCTTTTCCATGTCCCCTAAACCTAAACCGTGCAGCCCCACTGCAAAGGATATCTTTTTAAATTTCATGGAGTTGGGCTTTAACAGTTCAATTGTAAGTAAATAACTAAATAATTGTAAGTAAGGACAGGTGACTAGCAAGATATTGCTGAATTGTTCTCCCACAATCCAAAGACATGATGTTAGGTTATTGGCTTCTGTCTAAATTGGCCCTAGTATGTGTATGAATGTGAATTAGGGACCTTAGATTGTAAGCTCCTTGAGGGCAGGGACTGATATGAATGTACAATATTTATGTAAAGCCAATGCATAAATTGATGGTGCTGTATAAGTACCTATAATAAATAAAATAAATAATAATAATAATAAGTTATCAATTGTTTTAGTACTTCCAGGCCAAAAACACTAACTTCAATTATGTTCATGTAGATTGATTTGCTTAATAACAATAATTTATTATTATGATCATTATTATTATAAGGCTGTCATAACACAAATAGGTTTATGATAATAAATAAAAAAAATAATAAAGACCTGAAGTAAATCCAGTCACCCATAACACACTACTCAGGCCCATAACAAATGGAAAAGTCGACACTTCTCCACTCATGGTAAAAAGACAGAAGCCAGGAAATGAAGCCATACCTTTGTTTTAGGGGCCTGTAGCACAATAATAAGAGCAATAGAAGAAAATATGGTAAGTCTTATCATCCCCCTGGGAAATTAGGCACCAGCAGGTTTAGGTATTTTTAAAATCTGTATCTTTTTCCATCCCTCTTGGAGAAGTACATTAGGACGGAGGCAAATTGAAAGCGGAAAATCTATGTAAAAATGAGCTAGTGGGACTCATTACTCTCATATGTACATAAACGTCTCTCATCTTGCTGGAGGATTAGATGAGATTAAAAAAATCCCTTATTTTTCTAAATTGAGTTTATAGAGTCAGTATAGACATTTATCTACTGTAGTATCATAGAGGGAATCTGAAGGGGAGAACGTGTACCGCTGCAGCGTTTTTCCTGTTTAGAAAAGTGAAGATTCAGCATGGTTTAAAAGCCAGCTATTTTCTGGATTTATTTTACGTAGTCAGTAATGTCCCCTGGGGAAAAAGGTTCAGAAAAATAGGATGACCGAAGAAAAAAATAAATTCATGAAATATATTTTGTTGTCTCTGGCGCTGTTACTATAAATTTGATTTGCCCCATGTCCCAATCCATGTAGTTAATTAAAGTGGTAATAAAGGCCCTATACCCTCAGGTTACAATCAGACATACCCATAGGTACCATGACTATCTCCTAAACAGGCACTGTTTAGGAGATATTCACATCGACAATAACCAATGACATCACCAGTGATGCTCTAAATTCACGGCATACGGTATGACGTGAAGTCACTGCGGCCCCGGCCAAACAGAACCCGAAAGGAAGACTGGGTGAAGGTGGAAGCACTGAGGGAGCTGTGACAGTACTGCACTGGAGGGTTCGTGTGCCAGTAAGTGTTTCATAATATGCTATTATGGGATAAACACATTATGGGATAACTATAAATAAACAGCGCAAACATAGACCTCTAAATATAATCAATCTATAAAGTGTATAATGAATATATCATAAATAATATTAATAGTGAAAGTCCATCATAATAATAAACACCAAAAGTTCGTGAATAACAAAAAATTCGTGTAGAAATAAAAAATCCAGAAATTCTTCAGATGCAAAGAAAAACTTCCACCTTCCACCCGTGCAAACCAACATCAATTACACTCACCAGATTTTGGTGAATGAAACGCCTTTTAGGAATTTAATGGGATCCTAAACCCTCTTTCGTATCCACTCTATAGGATTCCTCACCATCAGAATAGGCTCCACCATTCAACCAGGGAGAAAAAATCTCAGATAGTGTGATATTGCTAATTGCTCATTTCAATAAAATCAAAGATTAAGGCCACTCACATTTCAACCACTTTAAAAAGGCACATTTATTTGAAATAACCTCTTCCAGATGGACAATGAATAATATACAGCCTCCTCAGGAATCTCACATCACAGCTCCAGGGTACAGCAGAAGCTTCACAGAGAAAACCATGCACAGATCCCAAAAATGGCCGCTGGAACGCACCACTCAGCGTGCGTTCCACTCACCGGAAGTGACGTCAGACGTACGGGGTAAAGACCGGAAATGCGTCAACGCGTTTCGCCCCTCCCATCGGGCGTTCTCAAGACCCATTTCTGTTGACGCATTTCCGGTCTTTACCCCGTACGTCTGACGTCACTTCCGGTGAGTGGTGCGTTCCAGCGGCCATTTATAAAGCACTAATGGTTCGCTCAGTGCTGTACATTACAAAGGGGGACAGCACATGTGACAGAACAATAACAATACAATACAATGCAAAACATGAGGGGATTGAGGGCCCTGCTCTTTCGAGCTTACAATCTACGAGGGAGGGGTCGGTGGCACAGGAGGAGATAGCTGTGGGGGATGGAGTGGTAGGAAGAGTGGAGGAGGTCGGCAAGTTAGCAGGGGGTGGGGTAGGCTTCCCTGAAGAGATGGGTTTTCAGGGTGCGCCTAAAGGAGAGGAGAGTAGGTGATAATCTGATGGGTTGGGGCAGGGAGTTCCAGAGGATGGGTGACACCCTGGAGAAGTCCTGGAAGTGGGCATGGGAGGAGGAGACCAGGGAACTAGAGAGAAGGAGGTCTAGTGAGGAGCGGAGTGTGCGTGCTGGGTGGTACTTGGATATTAGGTCAGTGATGTAGTACGGGGCAGTATGGTGGACAGCTTTGTACATCAGTGTTTTAATTCCCTCTTATTTGTTTTTAGCTTTGAAATCTACAGGAATGTGGCTTGACAAATTAGTTTTAATATCTTAAAGTGTATCTAAACACAAGGACAAAAATGTATATATTACAGCTTATATAGAAAGTATTTGCGAGCACAGGTTAAATGTATGTAGCAGGCTCCTTGTACAAGAGAATTCAGAAGGAATCACACGTTCTGCAGTCGGTCCTCCCTTTCCCTCCCCTATTGTAAAATCTGGGCATTCTGCCAAGCTCATGACTCATCCACTTCACAGCAAAGGACGCTGGGAAGGGGAGGAAGCAGGAAGTGAAGGGGAGAAGAGAGAGACACGAGGCTGGAGAAAAGACAGGGACATGTGGAGCCCGTCCAAGGAGAGGAGGAGGCACTACAGCACTCAGCGCGGATAGAGGGACCCTGCTGTGTGTTCAGAGTCTGGTGAGCTGTCCCCCTGGAGAGAGTAAGACACACCATTTACACTTTGCATATAGACTGGGACATCCGCACCCCACTGCTGGGATCTCACCCATCCGGGGCCCTGTGCAAGCCACAGATCCCCCTGCCTGCTTTGTCCCTCACCACCAGTGTAATTGAGACTGTCTGCCCCGGGGACTGACACATACTGGGAGATTGCATCCTGCGACTGCCCCTGGTCTTGGGGTGCTTTGTGTTGTGTTTAGACACTGAGGTTGGACCCTCTCAGCCCAGAAACCTAGTGAAATCTGATGTAAACCACACCAGCTGAAACTCCAAAGAAGCCTTCAGCTGCTGTTTACTTCATTGTAAGGACTAAACGTGCACCAACTAGAGCTCCACCGTTACAAGGACTGAAGTGGGGGAATCTGGCTTAGTAGCTTTATTAGAGGTACCTCTTTATTGCATTCTGTTCTGACTCTGAGGTGATTTTTGGCTAATGCCCCTCAGAAGCAGAATCATACACCGGTGCGGGTAATACATTTCATTGATAGAGTATAAGTAAGTTTATTTGTTTGATATCAGTTGTATTCTGCTTAAAGTGCGGCTCTGCCATCCGGAGACTCTTGGCTGTGAAGCCCTCTAGTGGCAGACCAAATTTACTGCATTGCAAAAAGAAGAAAAGTAAGTTTTGAAGTTGAAAGGGGAACCCCACCCCTCTACACTGTATTTCATTCTCCATAAAATTGTTCTTGTTTCATTTAACCGTGTCAGCAAATTTCTTGGCGGTGTATTTGCTATTCATTACCAGTTGTGCCAGAGGGATTGGGTTTGCTTAGGGTTGGATCTATTGAGCGCAGGACCCATAATATATTCCAGCTTGTCCCAAGGGGCAGTGCTACATGTACGAGCAGCTAGCATATAAAGGCAAACTTCTGCACCTCCAATAGACAATAAAAATAATAAATATGCAGCGCTCGAAAAATGACATCAGATACACAATAATAGTATTGATAAAACTAAATACATATACTGTATAGTGAGCGCTGGTAAAGCGCATAGATAGTGAAGTGAAGATTACGTCTTATTATGACGTTACAACGTGTCAATGAAGTATAGAGTTGAGTGACAAAAGTGAATACTTCAATCAACTTAAATAACAGTCCATAAACAGGGGTGATCCGTGCTCCGTGATGGTAACTTCAGGTGCGGTGAGCCAATGAGACTATGCACTTACCAGAAGCGCATAATATATGCGCAAAAATGATCCTTTATAGGTACATCTGGGTCTGGTCTAGGGCTGCGGGGTCATCAGGCTCAATGTGGACACATGGTATGATACTGCCCACACACAAGGGTCACACTCCGCTCATACAGTAGACAGTAACCATCAGAACAGCTCCAGGTAATACTCCAGGTCCAGATGAGGTTCCACCTTGTAAGGGTCCTTGCTGTTCCTGTTTCCTTCACATGTGTTATCTGTGCTCACCAGATGTACCTATAAAGGATCATTTTTGCGCATAAATTATGCGCTTCTGGTAAGTGCATAGTCTCATCGGCTCACCGCACCTGAAGTTACCAGCACGGATCACGGATCACCCCCGTTTATGGACTGTTATATAAGTTGATTGAAGTATTCACTTTTGTCACTCAACTCTATGCTTCACTGACACATTGTAACGTCATAATAGGACGTAATCTTCACTTCACTATCTATGCGCTTTAGCAGCGCTCACTATATATTACAGCTTACTGGTCTTTAGATGTGATGGCTGCATTATTTTAGGTTTTTTTATTACCTAGTAATCTTGCATATTCCTTCCTAGTGTGTCTATGCTCACTTCTCTACTGTATCTACAGAGGAGTAGCATGGTCACCCATTGACAGCAGCATTGTCAAGCTGTGGTGGCACAACCCAGGGTCAGCATATACTTCCTCGACTAAAATGCCAGTTCATAGATGACAGAAATGTAAATCCTATCACATGTGCAGTTCTTGGCTGTTTTTCCAAATGTCTGACACCAGTCAGTCTCTGTTGCAGTTTTGTTCAGCTTGTGACTGGCTACAATATTGGAGTCAGATCACTAATATGAAAAAAGAGCTTTCTACTGTCTGTAGCACAATTATGACATTGTCCCATCCTAAGCAAAGTCACTGGACTGAAGCTCATGGACGCTTTTTGATTGATATAAGATGGAGATTTTTGAAAGAGGATATTGTTTCAGCGAATTGTGACGTGTCGAAAAATAATTCATGCATATTTGTTACATTATTGAAAGGTCCACCTCAAACTGAAATTCCAAGTCTAAAG
The DNA here is from genome assembly GCF_062004578.1 of Staurois parvus. NCBI lineage: Eukaryota > Metazoa > Chordata > Amphibia > Anura > Ranidae > Staurois > Staurois parvus. The sequence goes on from NW_028318236.1 coordinate 173,968, forward strand.
TCTACATGTATAGTTATTGTTTCACCTGGCAAAGGATTAGCTATTCTTTTATTATGCACCCATGCAGCCATGGCTTCAGTAAAATGACTCCACTACTGCCTGGTTTTGCATTCCTGAGTTTTTGCTGCTTCTGAGGTCAACTCATGAGACATGAAAAGAAGTGTGATGCTGATTCACTATTCAACCAGGGCAGCCTTTCGCAATCTTTTTGCCCCAGAAAAACCATTAACATTTCAGATCTTGGGGAACCCCTGCTAAAATTGTTGGTAGTAAGTGGGGAAAAATGCTTCTTAGAGTGGTGGCCAATGATGCCCCACCAACATTGGTAGTCAGAATGCCCCCTTACAGACAGCTAAAAGATCACTGGTGTCATAGAAGAGGTGACACCAAAAGGCATTGGCCCTGGAACTCCACAGGAACCAGATGGGGGGGGGGGGGGGGGTAAATTAGCCAAAGCTCAAGGTACCCCTACCAATGTTTAGAGGAACCCTAGGGTTCCTTTAACTCACCTGCAAGTACCAAAAATATCCATTTCAGATGAACTGTTCCTAAAAGCAGTAAAGTAGAAACCAGCAAGTTTCTGACAGAACTAAGCCGGACACTTTCACACCAGAGAAATAGTCAGAGCTTATAGGCTCTGTAATATCAATGGTTTATTGTTTCAATAACACTGTTTTATGGATAACCAAAATCGATTCCAAAATGAAATGCTTCAGTCTCAGCTCAGCTGTTGTGTCCTGCTCTAGTGTTTAAGGCCAAGTCACCATTCTAGGCATCAGGTGGGCTTTTACTGATCAAGCCAACGGAATAGATCTGCACCTGCGACTATCCGACTCAACAAGAAACACGGTGTTCCATTTACTTCATTATATGGTGCAAAGCATTCTACAGAATCAAACAGCTCTCTCTTCAACAATATCAGCAGTAAAACATTCTGTTACTATCAGGCTGGAAGTGTGGAGAGACCACATAATACCTAGTCTTGGGAGCCAAAAAGTGTCTGAAGGAAGAATCGCTTATTTTACCTAGAGCATATGTATTTTAACTTTAATTCCCCCGCACTGCACGGGAAAATAAAAGAAAAAATTGTAATGGTCTCCAAAGGCAATATGAACTTCCTAAAATGAAGTTCCGGCCCCCACCACCTCCCAAAATAAAAAAAAGTCAGCGGTTACAAATACTGTGGCTACTGGCTTTCAATAGTAGGGCACTTACATGTCCAGGCATCTAGCGGTGTCCTCACCCTGAGCCGATTCTTCAATCAGCTAACAGGGGCTGGTTGCCTACTGTGCATGTGCGAAGCATGCTGCATTTTGTGAATGAGTTGCAGTCCTTTGGGACCTTGGAAGTGTCCCAGAGGGCTGCGGGGGGTGCCGAACTTCCGGCTCAGTTCACTGCGGCAAACTCAGCTAGAAGTGGGAGTGGATACCTGTCAAAACCAGGTACCTGCTCCCCCCCAAAAGGTGACAAATGTATCAGCGAAGGAGGGGAGGAAGCAGAAAAGCAAAGCTTCCACTTTCGGGCGGAACTCTGCTTTAATGCATGTTTAAGCATAAGGCCCAACATTTTCTGGACAGTACTGTAAAAGTAACCTTTAAATGAAATTTGGCTTCTTTGGCCCCTGCCCACTCCATATGAAACTAAAAAGTAAGATAGTACACTTTTCAAAATGAAATCTCTACTTAATGCAGCATCAGCAGATTCAAACATGAGCTCAATTACAGCTTCACAATATAATCTGCTTCATTTAGAAGTGACTATTAGCCTCTCTGGTGCCAATGGGGCCCCTGTGTCCTTGCCCAAACTCAAAAAAGCCTATGAAAAAGGTACCAGTGGCATCTCATGGGGCCCCCTACTGACCTCGGGCCCTTGGGCAGTGCCCGAGTTTCCAAATGGTCAGTCCACCCCTAGGCAGTTGCCCTTCTTAGCCCTTAAAACAGTATTAAACCCAAAAGCAAACATTTATTATATTGCAGCTTACCAGTTCTTAGATGTGATGGCTGCATTTGTTTCCTTTTCTGTCAGTTTCATTTGGTGATCCAGCCAGCAAGTCTGCTGTTTTTCAACAGTACAAGCTCTCCAGTAGAATGTATCAGTTTACATGGGTGAGACAAACCATTTACTACTGACAGGAGTAATTCAAATGATCTTTTATTTACTCAAAACTTTTATCTCTAAAGGAAAAAAAAACTGTTGCTATAACTGATTATAACGTGTGAGCTGGAATTCGGCTACAATTTGTTACTGAATTCAGATCTGCTAATTAATTTAGCAATTAATAATAATATTAATAGTAAACCCCCTTTACACATGGGTGGTACGTGGTAGTGCATGCTTGCTTGCACACTAATGCACTCTAACATGTGTTGCTTCATCCTGAATGGGCTGCCAATGCACCTAAATCCAGAAAAACACCATAACGCACCTGTGCTGTGCATTTACAAAATGAATGACAACACAGCATAACTCAAAGTTACCATGCCATACCACAAATCACTTTACTGAAATGCACAGATATTAATCCTGCCTAAAAGGAAACTATTGGTTGTACTGTATATGTTAATTTTCTTTTTTAACATTTTTTAGATGTACATAGAACCATTACTGATTATGCATAAAAATGATCAAAATGTATTTTATAGGACTTTTTCACTATGTATAGTATGATGGAAATTGTGCACGTGCAGTTTTTTTGCAAATATGCGCATATCTTCTAAGCAGTGCTGCACACTATATTGGAGAATGCACTGTCACTAACGATTGGGAACAAATCAGTATTGTTCCAGATCCTGTTATCACTGTGACAGCCAATCATGGTGATCACAGCTGTCACTGTGCTTTGCAGAGACACCAGTGACAGCTGAAACTGGCAGGCTGTGGCTGCAGCTGTCACTGTAAATTAGGATGAATATAAAAAATGTTTTAAAAATGGAGTAAACCTTAAAGTGGAGTTCCACTCACCCTGTCAAAAAATAAAAGTCAGCAGCTACAAAAACAGACTTTTAAAAAACAGCCACTGTCCTTCGGTCCTGCGGTGTGTGTCCCACGTCTTGTTTCACGGGCCGTCCTGTATTCCAGGTGGCCGGCATCTTCAGTGTGGGCACCCGGCTGTGACAGCTTGTGGCTTCACAGCCGGGACCCACTGCACATGCGCGAGTAGCACTGTGCTTCATGAATGGTCCTGTAGTCTTCTGGGACCTGTCATGTGTCCCACAAGACTACAGGGAGGGAGGGAGGACACCTTCTGCTTCCGATCACCTAGGCGATTGGACCGGAAGTGGGATCGGGTACCTGTCAAATTTGAGTACCCGCTCCCCCCCCGCCCCCCAAATGTGCCAATCCTTAATGGGGAGTGGGGGAGCAGTACTTAAAGCAGAACTTCCCCTTTTGGGTGGAGCTCCGCTTTAACAATGCACCACTCTTGTTTGTTTTTGGCCTGTTAAATACTGTATACCATGGCAAGCATCTTGTTATACCTGTTCGATAGGTGCAAAAATAACCTGTTATATATTTAAAAAATTCTAAACTGTCCTCTGTGCACACTTCATGTGTTATCTCAAGTAGTTTAATTACCCCTTGCAGTTTTTATCTACAGAACGTTTACGCAAGCCATAGATGAAGTGATTTTCTTGCTGCAAACATGGGTTGCAGGAAAGAAAATCACCTGATTCCCCCATCAACACAGTCAGTGTTGATGGGGGAATCCCTCCCATGGAGCAACTGTGTTTTCCCAGTGGGGGGCATCCCTGATTATTGATAAGGGCTATAGCCGCTGGAAATAATAACATGCTAAAAATCCGACATGCTGGTTTTACCTAGGTCGATCAATGGATAGACTTGGATGCCATCAACCTGCCCATAGATGGATTGAATCTCAGCCAGTCCCTGCTGAACTGGCAGAGATTCAAGCCTTCTATGGATGGCTTTAGTGTCTATGTGATAGAGAAGGTAGATTGGAAGTGACTGAATAGTTAAAAAGGTACTTTGCTTCCTTCCACCCACCTCCTGCCCTATTCCCCCACCCTTTACCTTTTCAGCTGGATAATCCACCAAGAAACATACTTGCACACCCAATGACTAAGCTGTACTCTGTAGAGATCCGCCACACCATTCCTGCACACTGCATCCTGCATCACCATCTTCATCTGTGATGTCCCCATCATCAGGCCCCCTGATGACATGCAGTTACATCATCAGGGGAATGGCTGTAAATACTAGGCAACCCCCTGATGACACACCATGGTGCATGTATAGTAGCTAACCCTGCGACCTCCTGGGACGAATGATGTGGGTATGCCAGGAGACTACAGGCAGAAGACACAATATTCTCACCTAGGCGAGAACCGAAGATGTGCAGAGAGAATTAAAAGGAGAGAAGGGACAGGGATTAAAAGGAGAAAAGTGGTTGTGGGGGCGAAGATCCACTTCATTCAAATAAGCAGACAACTGGGCAGAACTGATACCACTCTGTCCACAAAAACACTGTGTGTTGTCATTCCACAACAGGACTTTGTATCTGTGTGCATTTCTAGCAGGTCAGCAGATGTTTTTCTGCCCTTGCAGGGTCTTTAAAAGGATAAAATCTGTGGAAATTTGAATGTATTGCAGAGATGTTACTTTGTGATTTGACCAGAAGTAATAATAATAATAATAATAACAACAACAGAAAGGAAAAAAAAAACATTAAATCATCTGAAAAGAGTGGAATAGAAAAGTGTTAATTCTGCCAAAAAAATTTGTGTCAAGTCTATAGAACGGGCTATAAAAAAGGTAATTTGTCACAGTTTCAATAATATTTTCTTTGCAAACCTTCAGACTTATTTCCATATTTCAGAGGTGTAAATTATCTACATTACCAGAGTGTTAAAATCATTTTCTGAATAGCTGCACACATAGGCGCTTAGCCTTGTTCAGCATTTTACAAAAATGACTGTGTACGGCTCCAGCTCAGCAAGATAAACAAAGTACTGTATTAGGGGTATTGAGAAATGAGGACTGTCACAGAAGGCATTCTATTCAAAATGGAGTGAACAGGAAATTCATGCACTCACCATAACAGCATATTGCTTAAAAGATACTTAAAGGCACTATTTTTTATTTTTTTTTCTGAATGTCTAAGAGCAGGGTTTCTCACCCAAAGTTTCATGGAACCCTAAGCCTGGGTTCACATATATGCAGTGTGGTATATCGCATGAGATATGCACAGGAACTGCACTGCTTTCCTGTGCAAATCACATGCGAATAGTGTGCAGTGCGATTGGAGCCAGACATTTTGTATGGCTCTATTCGCACCGCATCTGCAACAAAAATGCGCAAGACCCTTTTTTTGGTCCGCTATAAAATCGGATCGTATAAGTATCCACACCTATGCGATCTGATTCTGCACATCGCACGGTGTTTTGCGGACCACTTTCAGGGTGTTGTTAACTTAACATACACACCTGCAGTGCTTCCCATGAACGGGGTGCGATTCTTATGCGGTGCGGAATTCGCACAGAAAACGCTGCAAATTCTGCACCGCATCAGTGTGAACCAGGGCTGAGGCTCGTTTTCTCAACCAGGGTTTCATGAAACCCTAGGCCTCAGTTTCCCAACCCGGGTTTCACTGAATCCTTGGATTTGGTTTTTCAATCAAGGTTTCATGGAACCTTAGTGCTCGGTTTCTCAACCAGAGTTTCACTGAACCCCAGGGCTCGGTTTCTCAACCAGGGTTTCATGGAACCCTTGGATTTGGTTTCTCAATCAAGGTTTCATGGAACCTTAGTGCTCGGTTTCTCAACCAGAGTTTCACTGAACCCCAGGGCCTGGTTTCTCAACCAGGGTTTCATGGAACCCTTGGATTTGGTTTCTCAATCAAGACTTCATGGAACCTTAGGACTCGATTTCTCAACAAGGGTTTTATTGAACCCTAGGGCTCGGTTTCTCAACCAGGGTTTCATGGAACCCTTGGATTTGGTTTCTCAATCAAGACTTCATGGAACTTTAGGACTCGATTGCTCAACAAGGGTTTCATTGAAGCCTAGGGCTCGGTTTCTCAACCTGGGTTTCATGGAACCTTAGAGTTCGGTTTCTCATCCAGGGTTTCATGGAATCCTAGGATTTTTCCAGACGTTGCTAGGGGTTTCTTGAGCAATAAGCAGTTCTGCATCTCAGGTAGGTTCCCACTGACACCATATATCTTTTTAGCTATCTTTAAGGGGTAATTCTTCCCATTGTTCACAGGTGTTAGGAGCATTCTTCCCACTGACCATCACACTAATGTATCATGATTTGTAGATATTGTTTAGCAGGAGTTCCCTGTGACCAGAAAGTTATTTCAAAAGTTCCTCTGTGTTGAAAAGGTTGAGAAAGGCTGTCATAGAGCTACATACAGCCTCCTAAAAACAAAAATAGGTGTACACAGCTATTTGTGCAAAGCTATATAAAAATGGAATGCAGTGAACACACCTAAGGTGCATTTGATGAATTACATCAATGCACATGCTCTACTTTTCACAAATAGCAACCAACTGCCTTCTCCCATACATGTCTATGGGTGGCTCTATGCAGCTCTAGAAAAACAAAAATAAACTGCACAGGCAAAAGCACCCATGTGGTTTATGGGATGTAGTGTTTACCATCCTCACATACTGTTAATACCCATAAAAAAACACTTTGTATAAGAAAAATCATAAAAAAAAGTTTCTTTAAAATGCATATATAGAGATTGAAACTTTTAAAGTATAGAATCTAAAAAATATTTTTTTCTTTTGAACTTTAAACAAATATTTGAAATAATAACTGCTTGGCTGCCTATGAGTTCAGTACTTTTTGAATCACTGACCAAAAATAAATGTGGCAAAAAAAACCTAATAACTAATTTTGTAAATGCTTTTTTTTGCAGGTGATTGATATTACTGGATAAGCATGACATCCATGCAACCATGATTTTAGGACTGTGTAGCAGTGAGAACATATGTTCATACAGGTTTCATTTAGAGGATTAGTGCCCTTGCCCTGGCTGCCATCAGGTGATGTTCTCTTTCTAAAACATTTCCACAATTGCATTGTGCCACTTGCACACATTCAGCCCAAGCTCCAATGACTTCAATGGAATTCCCATCAACAGGTGGATAGACAACAGATGGGTCTTGTATTGAAGTCAATGGACGTTGGGTCCCGGGTGGCATTGTGAATAACTGGAAAGGTTTTTGGAAGAAAAGGTGTGTGATGTCAATCTAGACACACACTAAAGATCTCTGTGGAGCTGTAGTTTTGGTGCGTATAACCTAATGCAAAAGTGTTCAGCACAAGAACAGGGACCAGCTATGAAAAGTGCACTAAAATGCACTTATCCTTTAAGAAGTTTGCAGGAGCAAGTCCAAGAGGTCCAAGATAAAAAGACATGACGATCAATAGTTAGGAGGCCTTGAACATAAAGTACAAAAACACCTCTAGAGATGTGGAGTTGCAGAACCCAACACATCTTCAGATATGCTTCTAAAAGGAAAGGTGAGCTGGAGGCATTGGATCCCAAACTGGAGTTTACACCCACATACTCATGTTGAGCTAGAGGTACTGGAATGCAGGCAGGCAAATAACGTTTACTGGAGATACTGCTTTGGATTGAGTTTGAAGGCACAAGAAGGTGAAAGCACAAAATGCGTTGGATACACATGGATTGTATCATACTGTTTTAATGGAATAAACTGTATATTTGAATTATTGCCTTGTGTGTGGCACTCAGTTCTTGTTTCATCAATCTCCAATATGCTTCTGGCTGTCCTATTTTCTGGTTGAAGGCAAAAGGACTAACCAGGCCACAGATGTGTGGCTTATGTTAGCATCATGTCTTCTAGGGAAAAGTGAGGTTTGTTGTTGGTAGGGATGGGTGTTAATGTCATGAATCAACAGCTGGGATGGCCAGATCTGCATGGTTACACTATGAAACTGTGAACAGACTATATATAGTAAAGTACATTTATTAATAGTAAAACAAAAGCCATCCAAACACCAGCAAACAGAAATCATGGCAAACGTGAAGATACAATTGAACCACAACTAGCAAACTAAGGAAGCCTAATGAACTAACTATATACAATATGTACAAAGAAAAATTCACAACACGGATAAACAGGGTAAACTGGAGATACAGGGAATAGATGGGAAGGAGGCAGGAAATCAGGTGCAAGCGGAGCAGAAAAAAGGCAGCAGAAACAGGATGCAGGGCAGGAGAAAGATCAAGATGTAGAATCAGGATAAGTGGCAAGCAGTATCTGACAGCAAAGCAAAACATTGATGTGAAAGGCACTAATAGAGGAGGAACTAAATACCCTCTCAGAAGCCAGCAACAGGTGTAAACTGTTTACTGGGATATGTTGGCTCCTGGGAGACACCCACTGGTGGACACTAGAACTACAACCCTCCACCCAGGCAATCACAGTGCCACAAGCAGGTGATCTGGGTCCTGACAGTTTGGTTGCTTGTAGGGAACAAAAGAACCCCTGTGTAGGGACTTCAAGCTCACATAGAACTTCCTCCTAGCAGTAGGTATCTGAGAGTTCAGTCATCAAACACAAGCTTTATCACATTAGAGGAAGGGGAATAAGTCATATGATTGCCAAACCCAGACGTACTAGGTATTTTTCTTTTTTTTTTCTGATTTAACAGAGTTGGTGGGTGCAAAACAGATGGTAAATATGTGTTGCTGCTGGGGCTACCATTATGATTAACTGGTTCTTACCTACGTGGGCAAAACACAAATTTGCTTTGATATGAAGTTGTTTCTACATTATCTTTTTTTGTGTTCTTTATTTCAGGAGCATAAAATAAAATGATGTATACTTTTTGTAGTAAGTGAAATATAGCACATGAATATTGATGCTACAGCTACATTTTTTTTCAGAAAACTGCTTTGTTGCAATGTTGTGAACAGGGGTGGACTGACCATTTGGAAACTCAGGCACTGCCCAAGGGCCCGGGGTCAGTAGGGGGCCCCATGAGATGCCCCTGGTACCTTTTTTATAGGCTTTTTTGAGTTTGGGCAAGGACACAGGGGCCCCATGATCCCCTATTGCCCCGGGGGCCCCATGAGTTGTCAGTCCGCACCTGGTTGTGAATAGCCTGGTTAGCCTATGTTTTCAATTGACCTGTATAATCCAATTATACAAACACAGCTGAATTACTCAGAGGAGGGACACACTCACTTTCCTTTCGGCAGCTGGATTACTCAATTTGAAAGGAGCAACCAGAAAGCATGCAGGCATTTTAATAAAAAAAAAAACAGTATTGTTTGCAAGGTATGTTTGAATGATGTATAATGTACTGTTTACAAACTAAATAAAAAAAAGTATGGCAAATGAAAACGAATTAAAAATTAAAATAGGCCAACCATAAATTTGCTTTATTTGTAAGCAGACTTTGACTCTTTGTTCAATAACTCAGCTACATTTATTTAACATTAAACAGTTGACAGTACATCAGACTGAAATATTTGATTCTACATAGCTGTCTCCATGGAATACACTTCTGTAAAAATCTAAATAACTGCTCAGCATGCAGCTAATGGCTATTCATAATCAGACAGAGTAAACACTGCATAAAACAGGATTCGTGCTATATGTGGGCGCCGTTGGGGATTTAAATTTGCGAAGATTCTTGGAAACAGCTTAACGTTCCATACGCACATTTGGTGAATAACTATATACATACACAGTCACACTACTAGAGTTGTTGGTTTGAATCCCAGCCACGGCACCACCTGCCTGGAGTTTGCATGTTCTCCCTGTGCCTGTATGGGTTTCCTCTGGGGACTCCGGTTTCGCCCCACACTCCAAAGACATGCTGGTAGGTGAATTGGCCCCTGTCTAAAACTGACCCTAGTATGTTTATGTATGAATGTGAGTTAGAGACCTTAGATTGTACACTCCTTGAGGGTTAGGGACTGATGTGAATGTACAATATATATATATATATATATCTGTGTAATCGCTATGTAAATTGACATCACTATATAGGTACTTGTAATCAATAAATAAATAATAAACAAGTGATGGGATCTCCACATACAGGGACTGTACACATACACGAATGCATGCAATTCATAAAACACAAAGTGATGAGTTAATCCCCTACATTGACTATGTACATACTGTACATGGACACATCCCATTTATAACAGTTACTATATATACATGGATGTATGCCATTCATAAAACAGAGATTGATGAGATCACCCTTTACAATGAATATACTGTATACATACATGGATGTATGCCATTCATAAAATAGAGAATGATGGGATCACCCCTTACACTGAATATACTGTAAACATTTACGGATGCATGCCATTCATAAAACAGAATATAAAGGTTTCAGATCCTACAGTAACTATATACATACATGGGTGCATGCCCTTCAGAAAACAGAGACTACTGGTATTGGGTTTGCACCTTACAATTAATTCATATGTTCATAAAACAGCAAGTGATGGGTTCACCTCTTACAGTGAATATACAGTACACATACACATTTGTGTATAGGTTTGTCCCTTACAGTGAATTTATACATACATAAATGCATGCCATTCATAAAGTTGAGTGTTGAGCTCAGCATTTATATTGAATATATAAAGTACATACAGGATCACATGCCATTCATTGATGTGTCCCCCCTTGCAATGACTTATACATAAATACATGTAATTAGAAAAAGAAAGAAAGTGATGGTTTCACCCCTTACAATGAACATACAGTATACATACACAGACACATGTCACTCCTAAAACAGAGAGTGGTGGGTTCACCCCTTATAGTGAATTTTTTATACATATAGATGGATGCCATTCATAACACAATGAAAGATGAGATCAGCCTTTACATAGAATATAGGCATACAGGAATGCATGCCATTCATAAAATAGAGAGTAATGGAGTTCTCCCTTACCCCATACAATGTTTATATACATACACGGATGCAGGCCATTCATAAAACAGGGAATGATGGTTTTGCCTGTACAATTTCTATGTAAATACATGGACACAGGCCATTCATAAAACAGGGAGTGATGATTTTACCTCTTACAATGTCTATGTAAATACATTGAAGCAGGCCATTCATAAAACAGCTAGTGATGGGTTTACCCTTACAATGTCTATATAAATACATGGATGCAGGCAATTCATAAAACAGCGCGTGATGGGCTCACTTCTTACAATGTCTACATAAATATATGGATGCAGGCCATTCATAAAATAGCTTTTGATGGGCTCACCTCTTACAATGTCTATGTAAATACATGGATGCAGGCCATTTATAAAACAGTGAGTGATGGGCTCATTGCTTACAATGTCTATGTAAATATATGGATGCAGGCAATTCATAAAACAGCGAGTGATGGGCTCACTTCTTACAATGTCTACATAAATATATGGACGCAGGCCATTCATAAAATAGCTTTTAATGGACTCATGTCTTACAATGTCTATGTAAATATATGGGCGCAGGCCATTTATAAAACAGTGAGCGATGGGCTCATTGCTTACAATGTCTATGTAAATATATGGACACAGGCTATTCATAAAACAGCAAGTGGTGGTTTTGCCCCCTTACAATGAATTTATATATACACAGAAACATGCCATTCATAACAAAATAAAGGTAGGTTTGGATTATAGTGCCACATCCTATATATAACAAAAATATTGAAGTATGGGGAAAGTCAGACGTTTGATGCACCACTCTACAGACAAATCTGTATATAAAAATATATTTTTACAAACATATCACAAAGACAAATATCTCTTTAAAATCAGTCACCAATATATAAGTTATATAAGTCCATAAGACAATATACAGCAGATCCATAACTGTAGTTAGTATACAGTGATAAATAGGTGGATGCACTCAACACGTTTCATGGAATGTATCTGTTTCCTCAAGAGTGTATAGAAAGGGTGGCAGTGATGCCAGTTTGCTCAAAGGCGCAAGTGTCTGGATAAAAGGGCCAAGATCAGGCAACCAAAGGAAGCAAACAGCTAGTGCAGATTGGACAGGTGCCAATTTGTTAATATGAAAATTGCTAAACATCAGCAGCACCTGGAGGGCATATTTCTGACAACAGGAGACCCATATTGTGCCAAACATTTGCTGCCACTTGCATATCATTCATAAAACAGAGAGTGATGGGTTCACCCCTTACAGTGACTTTATACATACATTTATGTTGCTATTGATAAAAATAGAGAGCGATGGGATCCCCCTTTACAGTGACTATATACATACATGCTATTCGTAAAACAGGGAGTTATTAGATAGCCCCTTACAGTAAATCTATATACACATACAAAGACCCACGTCATTCATAAACCCCCTATATTGAAAGTTACAGTTCATTTGTACTTACCCTGATCTTTCTAACCATTGAATCTCTGTATTGCAGCCTTCCTCTTCATGGACGTACCAAATTCACAAACCACGGACCACTAAGAAGCTTTGAGCATTTTAACTACATGAGTGATTATGTGTGAAGTACAATATCCCATGCCGACCCATCATGCTATTTTTTTTTCGTCATTTGATTATAGTAAACTGAAATTCAGTTGACTAACCCCGAATCTTTATTTCCCACTAAGAAAGAGGATGAGATTAGTACAATGTGAAATCCTTTGTGACTACAACATAACACAGATAATAAATTGGAACTAAACTGTATCTGAGCACCACAAATGGAAAATGTGGTTTAATTCATTATTAATTTTCAAAGCAAACTGGTCCAACCATCCATGCCTCGATGCCTTATTCTGTTGAGAAATCACTTTGAAAACTGCCCGACTAGCATTTCTAGCCACAGTCATCTTGAATAAGGGCAGATGATTCAGGTGGCATTTACTTCCTGGAATCCATCTGCCCTCAGCTTAGGCATGTAAGCAGGAGGGTATGCTTAGCTGAGAAAGCCCCTCCTACAGGTGAAAGAAAAAAAAAAAACGTCCATTAAGACTCTTGGAATGTATGATATAATTTTGGCCTAGGCAAGAAGCCAGGATGCAACTGAAGAAATGAAAAAAAAATGTTTAAAACAAGTAAACATAATATGCTACCCTAGCTATTTACTAATGATAGCAGCATAAGGATTATAAATAGTTAAGTGCACAAAATCACGTATATATATATATATAAATATATATATATATATATATATATATACAGTACGTGATTATGCAGTTCTGGGTAGGGGGCGCGCATCGCCATTCACAGCCTCAGCTGCCAATCACCAGGTCCTGGCCGTTGATTCTCCACTGGCACCCAGTGATCTCTGAGTATTACCGATGGAGGAGAGACCTGTATGTAAACAATACAGATCTCTCCCCTGTCATCTCGTGTACTCGGCTTTGTATGGCTCTGCATAACACAGCCATACAAAGCAGTGTACTTGCAGTGTAAACCACACATAGCCCACATAGTAAAATAGCACACAGCACACAGTTAACGCTTTGATTGCCCCACATGTTAACCCCTTCCTGCCCAGTGTCATTAGTATAGTGTCAGTGCTTTTTATTGGCAATGATCACTGTGTTGGTGTCACTGTGGATGTCAGTGACACCAAGTCAGTTCCCCCCAGTGTCAGAATGCCCCCTGCAGTCCCGCTATAAGTCACTGCCATTTCTAGTAAAAAAAAAAAAAAATTGCAGAATATATACCGACATTTGTAAATGATATAACTTTCACATAAATCAATTAATATACACATAATGGGATTTCTTTAGCAAAGGTATGTAGCAGAATACATTTTGGCCTAAATTTATGGCGAAATTTTATTTTTTTATTACTGGACAAATTTTTTTTTTTTTTTTCAAAATTGTCGGTCTTTTTTTGTTTATAGCACAAAAGATATAACGCACAGGCAATCAATTATCACCAAAAGAAAGCTCTATTTGTGGGAAAATAAGGACGCAAATTTCATTTGGGTGCAGCATTGCATGACCGTGCAATTGTCAGTTAAGTGGTTAATGTTGATTGAGAGAGTTTAGTTCTGTTTTAATCCTGACACATGCTTTTTTTAAAAAAAAAAATCCTAATATAATACGTCATCTAAAATTCATTGATGATCCCTTTTATTGTGTGACATTTCGGGTTCAGTATAATGAGGTGTTGGGACTATGACCCGTTCACTGATAACATCAATTACTTCTCTGAAATAAAGGTAAACACAAACCTGAATCCGTGTAACAACTGCGTAAGTGACTTGTGAACAGCGAACGCCATGAACTCCTGACAATATGCATAAGTGAGATTAATGCCAAATCAATGAGAGCTTCATAAAATCAATGGACTCTGGCATGCTAGCTTAGACATTTCTAGACCTGACTATGTATTCTTCGGAGGAACTTGTCACTATACACACACATACAGTACGCCCTAATCTAAGGTATAGGAGTACCTCTAATCTTCTATGAAATAATGTATGCCAACATGAAAATGTATTATTTCACTTAGCAACCAATCAGCTTGCAACTTTCATGCCTCCAATGTAAAATTGAAATTAAAGCTTGACTCCAGGCATACAGATTTGTTTAAAGAAGAAATACATACAAAGGAACTGCTTTAGATGCCAGAGGTTTTGTATTGTATTTTGTCATCCCCTTGCTCGCTCTGCTCTCTCCTCTTATCCTTGCCAACACATGTTAGCACATTTGCGTGCATTTGCCTGCTATTTAAGAGATTACAGGAGGTTGACACCAGATCACATTTGGGTACATTCACTCCTGCATTTAAAAAATACACTTAACCCCCATTCATACCTGAGCAGTTTGTGGAGCAAATCCAAAAGTGGACAACGCCTAAGACAGAGAATCCAGTTATTCCCAATGATCATTGTGTTGCCTGTTGGGTGAAGCTTGAAAAAGCACATGAGCTTCTTTGGGGCAGAATCACCCCATAGACTTTAATAGTAGCACTTAAAATAAAATTTGTTATTTAGAAGCCCCCGTTTAAAAGTCTATGGGGATCAGCGATTCTGCTCCTATACTTCAATTCACGTTATAAAAAAATGTGTACAAGCGAGGAATAAAAAAGAAAAAACACCTTTAACTTGCCTGGCTATGCTCCAGTGGGATTAGGGACTAAATGATTTATTTATGAATCCATAAGCTGCATTCATTTGTGCCTTTTACATGTGCCTGGAGCTTAGCATTAAACAAAGATTCTGAATGGTTGCCATGATCAACAAAAAATATTCTTAACATGCTTTTCATACATAAGGCCCACAGAGAGAGATAATGTTCAATGAACCATAGTGAAGGTGGAAAGAAACTGAGACTTAATTGTAAGAAATTGTAATTAGGTATCACATATCTCATATCTGATTTCCCCAATAAGATAAATGTATAAATGTTTCAAATGTATATATTATATCAGTATCATATGTACAGTACTGTGCAAAAGTTTTAGGCAGGTGTGAAGAAATGCTGTAAAATAAGAATGCTTTAAAAAAAAACATACGTTTTAATTGTTTATTGTGGTTATTAATTTACAAAATGCAAAGTGAGAAAATGGAAGAAAAATTGAAATCAAATCAGAATTTGGTGTGGCTACAATTCGACTTCAAACCAGCATCAATCCTTGCACTTGCACAGTTTGTACACTTGCATAAAGTCAGGGATTTTGTACGATTAATCAAGTGTATGGTTTACCAATTATATCATGCAGGTACTAAGGATCATCAAATTCATATGTAGGTTGAAACACAGTCATTAACTGAAACAGAAACAAAACTGTGTAGGAGGCTTAAAACTGGGTAAGGAACAGCCAAACTCTTCTACTAAGGAGAGGTTGTGGAAGACAGTTTCAGGTCACAGGTCATACACATGCCAAATCTAAGCACAGCAACAAGACACATGGTAGCTATACTGTATCAGCAAGGTCTCTCCCAGGCAAAGATTTCAAAGTAGACCGTGATTTCAAGATTTGCTGTTCAAGCTCTTTTGAAGAAGCACAAAGAAATGGGCAACGTTGAAGACCGCAGATGTAGTGGTTGGCCAAGGAAACTTAAAGCACCAGATGAAAGGCACATCATGCTTACTTCCCTTTGACATTGGAAAATGTCCAGCAGTGCCATCAGCACAGACCTGGTGGGAACCAGTGGGACCCAGGTACACCCATCTATTGCCTGGAGAAGTCTTCATAGATGAATTTCAGCCAAAAGGCCATACCAACAAGGCTAAACCACTCAACTATGCACAGAAATATGGCTCCGGAGCACACTGCCCACCAGGTGACAGGCAATAGGGCAGCAATGGGCAAACTACGGCCCGGCAGACCTTTTAATCCGGCCCGCGGAGCTAGGCTCCCACTAGGCTCCTCTCACAGTCCGCCCTGAAGACCGGTGTAGCATGAAAATCTGTCTCCTATGAGGATCTGTCCCCCTCGACGTATCTGCGCATGTGCCGGAGATCGCTGATCGGCTGCTAATGCCTGAAACTGGCACATGCGCAGATACGTCGAGGGGGACAGATCCTCATAGGAGACAGATTTTCATGCTACACCGGAACGGCGCGGGAACACGGCGAGAGGAACGCGCGGAGCAAAGGTAAGTGAATTGACACAGGGGGGACTTGGGGACTTAATATGGGGGATGAATTAATATGGGGAATGAATTACTATAGGGGGGATGAATTACTATGGGGGATGAATTACTATATGGGGGATGAATTACTATGGGGGATTAATTACTATATGGGGGATTAATTACTATGGGGGATGAATTACTATGGGGGATGAATTACTATATGGGGGATGAATTACTATATGAGGGATGAATTACTATATGGGGGATGAATTACTATGGGGGATGAATTACTATGGGGGATGAATTAATATGGGGGATGAATTACTATAGGGGGGATGAATTACTATATGGGGGATGAATTACTATGGGGGGTGAATTACTATATGGGGGATGAATTACTATGGGGGATTAATTACTATATGGGGGATTAATTACTATGGGGGATGAACTACTATGGGGGATGAATTACTATGGGGGATGAATTACTATGGGGGATGAATTACTATATGGGGGATGAATTACTATGGGGGATGAATTACTATATGGGGGATGAATTACTATGGGGGATTAATTACTATATGGGGGATTATTTACTATGGGGGATGAATTACTATGGGGGATGAATTACTATGGGGGATGAATTACTATGGGGGATGAATTACTATATGGGGGGATGAATTACTATGGGGGATGAATTACTATGGGGGATGAATTACTATATGGGGGATGTATTTTCAGTTTTAAAAATGTGGCTCTCAAAATAAATTTCAATCGTGGTTTTGGCGAGATTTGGCTCAGTTGAAAAAAAAGGTTGCCCACCACTGACCTAAGGCTATGATTGTGATTATGACGATACACTGTGGCCCTGATTAACCCTTTGCTTACTGGGCCCTTAAACCCCCTTCATGACCAGAGCGCTTTTTGCAATATATGCATTTGTTTTAAATGTTGCAATGGTTTTGCGGCTCCCAGTCTTTTTTTCCCTCTCGGAAACGGGTCCAAGTGGCTCTTTATGTCTTAAAGGTTGCAGACCCCTGGTCTAGCCTGTAGAGGTCTGTGCGTCCCTCTATGGATATGCACCCACAGACCATCACTGACCCACCACCAAAACGGTCACGCTGAACGATGTTACAGGCAGTATAACATTCTCAACGGCTTTTTCAGACCCTTTCACGTTTGTCACATGTTCTCGGGGTGAACCTGCTCTCATCTGTGATAAGCACAGGGCATCAGTGGCGGACCTGCCAATTCTGGTGTTCAATGGCAAATGCCAATCAAGCTCTATTGTGCCGGGCAGTGAGCGCAGGGCCCTCTAGAGGACATCGGACCCCCAGGCCACCCTCATGAAGTCTATTTCTGACTGGTCAGAGAAATGCACACCAGTGGCCTGCTGGAGGTCATTTTGTAGGGGTCTGGCAGTGCTCATCCTGTTCCTCCTTGCACAAAGAAGCAGATACTGGTCCTGCTGAAGGGTTAAGGACCTTGCTATGGCCCTGTCCAGCTCTCCTAGAGTAACTGTCTGTCTCATGGAATCTCCTCCATGCTCTTGAGATTGTGCTGGGAGACACAGCAAACCTTCTGGCAATGGCACGCATTGATGTGCCATCCTGGAGGAGTTGGACTGCCTGTGCAACCTCTGTAGGGTCCAGGTATTGCCTCATGCTACCAGTAGTGACACTGACCCTAGCCAAATGCAAAACTAGTCAAAAACAATCAGAAAAGATGAGTAGGGAAAAACATGTCAGTTGCCTCCACCTGTAAAACTATTCAAGTTTTGGGGGTTGTCTCATTGTTGTCCATCTAGTGCACCTGTTGTTCATTTTATTAATACCAAAGCAGCTGAAACTGAGTAACAACCCCCTCTGCTACTTAACTGACCTGATCAATATCCCAGGAGTTTAACTGACTTGATGCTATACTTTGATTAAAAAGTGTTCCTTTAATTCTTTGAGCAGTATATATATATATACACACACTATATTGCCAAAAGTATTGGGACACCTCTCCAAATCATTGGATTCAGGTGCTCCAATCACCTCCATGGCCACAGGTTTATAAAATCAAGCACCTAGGCATGCAGACTGCTTCTATAAACACTTGTGAAAGAATGGGTCGCTCTCAGGAGCTAAGTGAATTCAAGCGTGGTATTGTGATAGGTTGTCACCTGTGCAATACGTCCATCCATGAAATTTCCTTGCTACTAAATATTCCATGGTCAGCTGTTAGTGGTAATTATAAAGTGGAAGCAACTGGGAACAACAGCAACTCAGCCACGAAGTGGTAGGCCACGTAAAATGACAGAATGGGGTCAGAGCATGCTTAAGCACACAGTGTGCAGAAGTCGTCAACTGTCTGCAGAGTCAATAGCTAAAGATCTCTAAACTTCGTGTGGCCTTCTGATTAGCACAACAACAGTGTGTATAGAGCTTCATAGAATGGGTCTTCACGGCTGAGCAGCTGCATCCAAGTCTTACATCACCAAGTGCAATGCAAAGCGTCGGATGCAGTGGTGTAAAACATGCCACCACTGGACTCTAGAGCAGTGGAGATGTGTTCTCTGGACTGACAAATCACGCTTCTCTGTCAGGCAATTTGACGTGTCTGGGTTTGGAGGTTGGCAGGAGATCAGTACTTACCTGACTGCATTGTGCCAAGTGTAAAGTTTGGTAATTCTTAGGGTATCAGCATACCAAGGCATTATGGACAATTTCATCCTCCCAACTTTGTGGGAACAGTTTGGGGATGGCCCCTTCCTGTTCCAACATGACTGCGCACCAGTGCACAAAGCAAGGTCCATGAAGAGTGTGGAAGGAATGGATGAGCTGAGTGTGGGGTGGAGGAACTTGACTGGCCTGGTCCTGACCTCAACCCTACAGACTAAGACTGGGATGCCATTAAAGTTCATGTGCGTGTAAAGGCAGGCAGCCCAATACTTTTGGCAATATAGTGTGTGTGTGTATATATATATATATATATATATATAGATATATACTCTGAAACCCTTTAGATTTATTCCTAATCCTAATATACAGTGGTAAATAATAAAGATGAAAAGTAAAGTGGCATTGTCCAAAGAATGGCAGAGGCATCGGCATGGGATTGCTTTTGAATATGCCCATATGACCAGGTTCACCAGCTATTCAAGCTCTGTTGTGATTGAATACAATGACATTGTTTCAGGCAATGAAGATAAAGCTTGCATCGTGGCCGAGCTGCAATCAGCCCAGACAATTTGGCATATGTTTTGTGGCATTGATATTTTGCTGAGCTTTATGTCCATTAAATGTTCAGCATTCACATACTGTATTGCAGCACAAATTTGTCAAAGAAGCTTATAATTTTTAATGCAATTATAATTCGCATTATTTATGCATTTTTATTGACATTTGTATGACAGATAGGAATATAGCTGTTCAAGAAATGTAGGGCTCATTTTAGGAATTACATCAAGGTTTGAAGCTAATAATCAGTAAGATGTAAAAGACACACAATAAAGTGGTGTTAAACCCAAAAGGAAACATTTATTATATTGCAGCTTACCAATTCTTAGATGTGATGGCTGCATTAGTTTTCTTTTTTAGACTTTCTTTCTTTTATTTTCATCTGGTGATCTAGCCATTAAGTCTGTTGTTTTTCAAAAGAACAAGCTGTCCTGCAGATGTGCCAGTTAGCAGGATCAGACAACCCATGTATTACTGACAAGGGTGCTTACAATGATCAGTTTTTATTTATGTAAAACCTTGATCCAAGACACAGAAAAAGCCAAATAGTTGTGCTGCAATGCAAGGAGCATGCTGATAGCTTGAGAGAGAAAGAAACGCTCACTGATCTGCTGATTCTCCTTCCACTGTCCTGTTACTGGCAAGGGAGGGAGGAGACCTGTAAGCGTTAGGACCTGTGTTGGTGAGCTGTGGATTTGTCTCGATGGCATCAGTTTGAGACATTTTCGATATCATTCAAAATCGTTTGACCTACTTCAAGTGGGTTTGAATTCTCCTAGAACTGTATAGAGATGCAAAACCCATCTGAAGCAAACTAAAGCCCATCAACATAGGCCCTTACTTAACTATAACAGAGAAAAAGCAGATCTCCAGCCAATGCCGTAACTAGGCGGAGAAGGCATCGGCCTATGGGCGCCATGTCATTTAAGGGTTCCGCGACAATGGATCAAAAATAATATTGATTTGATCTTTACAGAAAGCTACAATGAAGCTTTCTTGAATTGTTAACAAAATCAGCTCAAAGAAACAAAAACTTTACATTAAAAACTTTAAAGAGAAAATACTTTATTAATGTAATGTACCCAATAACCCAAATACATAAACCTTAGACCATTTTGGTGCAACCTACATAAATGTAACATACGGTAGTGATGTGATGGTAATCTCCATATAGCAGCCCATGAGTACATTACTTAGTTCAATGTTATCCCACTACAGCGTGAGAAACCTCCAGAAACAGGTGAAGGGGGACCCAAGGCTTCAACTGCCTAGGGGCCACCTCGGAGTTTTAACACTGTCACCAGTTCTGCTATACAAGGCTGTGTTGTGCAAATCCTATCACTGAATGGATAGAAATACAAATCTTTTGGCACCTAGAAACAGCTCTCATATATGTATTACAGCTGAATAAATGTTTGCCCAAAGTTCAGCATTAAAGCCCAAGTATAGTCAAAATGAAAAAAAAGAAAAAAAGAATTAGGACAATGGACAGTACATATATTCACCGTGAAGTGTACGGGCAGCACAGTGGCTAAATGGTTAGCACTTCCGCCTGGCAGTTCTAGGGTCGTTGGTTTGAATCCCAGCCACGGCACCACCTGCCTGGAGTTTGCATGTTCTCCCTGTGCCTGCATGGGTTTCCTCCCACACTCCAAAGACAAGCTGGTAGGTTAATTGGCTCCTGTCTAAATTGGCCCTAATATGTGTATGTATGAATGTAAGTTAGGGACCTTAGATTATACACCCCTTGAGGGTTAGGGACTGATGTGAATGTACACTATATATGTGTAAAGTGCTGTGTAAATTGATGGCGCTATATAAGTACCTGAAATAAATAAGTGTCCCTTGTGCTGCTGCCTGCTGTTTTCATTGAAATCTAAAATTGTCTGATTCCCCTGCCAACCCCGAGCCAAGGGACCTGTCATATGCAATCAAGTGTGTTGACTATGCTTGCTCTTTCTGCTCCCTTCTCTATTCATAGCTATAGCATCCATCAGTGGAAAGCAATCTATGAATGAGGGACGGGCGTATGACTGAAAGGTCCCCCTATCTTCATTCCATCATTGTTCACTGCAGTTAGATAACCCAGGAGTACCAAACCCTCAAGCTGATTCATTTACTGACGTCATTTGCATCTACCAGCATCATTTGATGGACAAGCCAGAAGACTCTTGGTTTGTCCTGCCCAGCAAGGTTTAGATTAGCCACATAGTCACCCACAATACTGTCCACCCTCACTCATGTGCCTTCATTACTACAATTCCTATTATATGATGAGCATTGTAGTTTCATTAAATTCATTATGTATATGTTTGGCCCCTTGCTTCCCAAGCCTATTCAATCCTACATGTAATAATCATCATTTTTTTTCATCAATAACTCAGAATCCCCAAACATTATTATATATATTTATATTTTTTTAAGCAGAGGCCCTAGAGAATAAAATGTTGAGTGTTGCAATTTTTTATGTCACACAGTATTTAGTCAGCGATTTTTCAAAGCAATTTTTGGGGAAAAAATACACTTCAAAATATTGTAATGCAAAAAAACACATTTTTTTGTAAAATAGAAAAGATGATGTTACGCCAAGTAAATAGATACCTAGCATGTCACACCTAAAATTGCGCACGCTCGTGGAAAGGCACCAAACTACAGTACTTAAAAATCTCCATAGGCGACACTTTAAAACCTTTTACAGGTTACCCGTTTAGAGTTACAAAAGTTGCTCTTGCTATAACATTTGTGGCGGTTTCTCACATGTCTTGTGTGAACACTGTTTACATATGCGGGGGTGACCTACGTATGCCTTCGCCGCTGCACATGAGCAACAGGGGCACCTTAATTTTTTATTTAATTTTATTTATTTTTTATTATTTTTACTATGTTTCTTTATTTTTTTTATCACTTTTATTCCTGTCACAAGGAATGTAAATATCACTTGTGGTAGAAATAATAATAATAAATCATTTTATGGAGAGATCTGGGAAGAAGACCCCACACCTCTTCTCTATGCTGGAAAGCCTGAGATGAAAAAAATTATCTCAGACATTCCAGAAAAAAATGGCACTGTGTAAAACTGCCAGAACTGGAAACTATGTCACGACACAGCTTATGGCCTCCCAGGACCATAGATATGGCTGTGGACCATCAGGTCCATGGCCAGCTCCATGATAACCCAGCACCACTGCCGGATCAGATCCTGAGCTTCCCGATCGCCCAGGAAGCCCAGTAACAGTGCAAGTGGGTGGTGGAAGGGGGGGGGGCGTCCCCTCCCCTCCCTTCGCATGTAAAAGTAATCCAGCAGCTGCTTAGCAACTTGGATTACTTTTATTTGAAAGAAAAAATTACACTGGGATCATGGTTGTAGCCTTAACCATGATCCTGGCAGGGGCGGACTGACCATTCATGCACTCGGGCACTGCCCGAGGGCCCAGAGTCAGTAGGGGGCCCCATTAGATGCCCCGAGTACCTTTCATAGGCTTTTTTGGGTGTGGTTTGAGTGTGGGTGAGGACACAGGGGCCCCATGATCCCCTATTGCCCGGGGGCCCCATGAGTTGTCAGTCCGCCCCTGGATCCTGCTATACCCGCTTCTCTACCAGGGCATAAACAGGGCCGTCTTTAATAGTGACTGGACCCTGGGCAAACATTTTCTTGGCCCCCCGCCCCCAGCAATTTCACTCTCCACCTGATCTGAGATATTCAATAAATAGCAGCTAAACTCAAAATCAGTTTACTGCAGGAAATCAGGCAGAAATTGCAGTTGATTACCAGACTGCAGTCTCATTCAGTATGGCATGGGAACCTGCCCTCAACAAAAACATGTGATGCTCATACAAGGTCTGCTGGCTGCATCATCACAGGACCATCTGTGGTCATGGCTGGCTGCCTGTTCTTAAGGTGGCATGGCACTCTATTACTGATGCAGCAGTGGCAGTCAAAATATAAGTCAGCATATCATCCCCACTCACTGACTGGTTGCTAGAGGTAACAGCACACATTGTGGCTCACTGGTTAGTTGCTAGAGGTTACCACACATCATTACTGCTCACTGATTGTTTGCTAGAAGTTACTGCACATTATTACTGCTCACTGATTGATTGTAGAATTTTATGCACAGCATTACCGCTCACCCACTGGTTGCTCGAGGTTACTGTACATCCTTACCACTCACTGATTGGTTGCTAGAGGTTACAGCACTTAATTACATCTCACTGATTGGTTGCCGAAAGATAAAGCACATCATCTCCTCACTGCCTGCACACCATGGACTAAGGTTAGGGGACCCACCAATAGACAAACAACTCCTAGGACTCCTGGGATCATGGGCAGTGCTGCGGGGGGAGGGTGTGATCAGAGGCAGTACTAGGGGGAGGGTTGATGGGATCAGTGGCAGTGGTGGGGGGGGGACGGGATCAGTGGCAGTGGTGGGGAGGATGGAATAAGTGGCAGTGCTGTGGGGATGGGATAAGTGACAATGCTGATGGGGGGGATGAGATCACTGGCAGTGCTTGGGGTGGATAGGAACAGCGGCAGTGCTGGATGGGGATGGGAGGTGACATTTCTACACCGACCACCAATAGGGGGGATTAAAACTGATGACCAATGTAAGGGGGGTTTGCACTGACCACCAGTGTAAGGGCAATTCTGCACTTACCACCAATGTAAAGTTAAATTCACACAGGACACCAATGTAATGGTGAATTTGTACTGACCACCAATGTAATGAAGAATTTACACTGCCAACCAATACATTTCTATACTGGCCCACAATGTAATGAAGAATTTACACTGACAACCAATGTAATGGTGGATTTTACACCAACAACCAATACATTTCTATACTGGCCACCAATATAAGGGTGAATTTACACTGACCACCACATTGCTGCTACTATTTACATATGAATGCAGTTGTTATTTACATGTGAATGCTGACATGGTCTGCACATGTGAGTCATCTGTACATGGCAACAGGACAGAGCTGGCCAGCAGTGACAGCACTTCACTGAGATATTGGACACAGCCCAAGACAAAGACTTCAAGGGACAAGAGAATGTACGTAAACTAGTACAGTTGGCAAGTATAGGGAAGCTGCTTTGGGCCCCACAACAGTGACTGGGCCCAGGCAGCTTTCCCTTTTGCCCCCCCCCCCAAAGACGGCCCTGGGCATAAATATACTATTGCCGGTGGGTAATGAAACTTATGATGCAAGTTAACTAGTATCCTGACGTTCAGCTTTAAATAACATGTTCATTCAGTGCCATCACTGTGCACATTATCTACAGAGATACAATTGATTCTCTAGGTATAGTATAAGTGTGATAAAGAACAAATGCATATTATTTGTGATGTTTTCCATGAAAGAGAGAACAGATGGCATTAGTAACACAAAATTGAGCCCGGTGCTCATCTCAACCTTATATTTTGGCTGTCGCTGCTGCATCAGTAATAGAGTGCCATGCCACCTTCAGAGCAGGCAGCCGGCCATGCCCACAGATGGTCCTGTGATGATGCAGCCAGCAGACCATGTATGAGCATCACATGTTTATGTTGAGGGCAGGTTCCCGTGCCAGACTGAATGAGACTGCAGTCTATTTTGTTCACTTTATTTATGTGTGCCATGAGGATCCATACTCTGCGTCATATCTTAAAGGGGAACTTCAGTCAATACAACTTTTCTTCATTAAATTTATATATCTAGCTATATCCACCTAGTTTTTCTTTCGGTGAGCTGCAGAAGTGTCTGAATATAATTTTATCCAGTTCAGCTTCAAAGCTATTTTTTTAAATTTTTCATATATATGAAAAATCTTAATTTTTGGCAATAAAATTATGTAAACTCCCAGAACATTGTATATTTTCTGAAAGCAGAGGTTCTGTAGAATAAAAAGGCAATAATTGCAAATTTTTATGTCACATATTTGCGCAACTGTTTATTAAACGCAAATTTTCATAAATAAAGTATAATAAAATGAATTTTATTGCAAAAACACACAATATAATATCCATTTTTGGTTAAAATATAAAATATGAGGTTGCATCGAGTAAATTGATACTAAACATTCCACGTCTTAAAGTTGTGTGCATCTGCAGTATTGCTAAAAATGATGGTGCTCAAAAATCACTGTAGGTGACGCTTTAAAAGCCTTTATAGCTCATCAGTTTAGAGTTAACTAGGATCTAGATTTATTGCTCTCACTCTAATGTTCGTGTCGATATGTCACACATGTGGTGCGACCATGGTTTACATACGCTTGAACACCCTAGGCTTGTTTTTGATTCTGTGCAGGTGTGCGGGATAACGGGGGTTACAACAATTTTTAAAAAACTTAATATTTTTTATTATATTTTTTTTTCTTTAATTTTTTTAGGTATTTTTACTTGATTGCTATTACAAAAGGTTTCTAAACCTCAATGTGACAGCATTGGGCAGGTGACAGGAACTCTTTATGGAGACATTAGGGGTCCTATAGACCCTAATGTCTCCCCTGCCCTTCACACCATCTAACCATGCACAGATCGGCTTGGTTAGATGTGTCCCCTGGCTGTACTGGCCAGGAAATGGTGCATCTAAAACCAGAAGTGACATCACTTCCGGTTTCATTGTTTGAACGTGAGATCGAAAGGCATGGATTTGCCCTAGTCTCACAGAGCTCTCCCTCCCCTAGCCAGTGGTTGTTACCCTGTCCATCCAGTTTTGAGATTTAGCACAGCACCTAATTTTAGGTAACACAAGTCTCCTCCGCACCCCACCTTGGGAGTAGACAATGAAAAGAGAAGCACTGGACTGAGGAGTTTATCTATCACTCTGCTCTCTACTCTTGTCAGCATACTCTGCCATGTGATAGCTGTGCCAGGTTGACAGTTCTTAAATAAGGTGATGACATCACAAGGGGGTGGGGCCATCCCCACCTCCTTGTTACGTAATCATGCCCTGTGATTAGCAAAAGCATTCACCTGACCTGTCAGGGCGCAGCGCATTGTGGAGTGCAGCGCAAGAAAAGCCTACCGATCGCCCAAACCGTTCGAGTGTTCAACGAACACACAAATGGCCCGTTTGAGTCGAATGTAAGTCCATCACTAGTTACTCGCGGATGCACGTTTGATGAGTTTTCACTGCATTTTCCATTGATTTCAATGGGGAGGTGCCTTTCTGGTGAGTTTTTTTTTACCCCACCAAACCCAAATTAAAAAATGTGCTGGACTATGAAGAGTTTCATAGGAATACATGGTCACACATTTTGATTCCGCTTTTTTTAAGGCAAAAGCGAGAGAAAAATGGATCAGTGTGAAAGCAGCTTTACCTGCACTTACATGAATGGGAGTTATGTCATCCCATGCAAACCAGTCAAAACGGCCGAAGACTAGAATCTGGAAGAACCAGAGAGAAGATGCCAGCACTGCCAAGGGAGCTTGCAAGTGTTGGACCTAAAGAAAGTATTTGTGCCTTTAGTTCCACTTTAACTGCAGTGTAGAAAAGTCAGATCACCATCCTTGCTGTACAGTCTGGCAGGGCTGTTTAAATTTTAGGACTGAATGGACACCATTACAATTCCTTTGGCAGGCAAAACAGATCTTATATATGCATTTCATTTGTGTATTTAGCTGCTTGCCTGGAGTTCGGCTTCAATATAGAGAATTTGAAAATACAGAAAGAAAACACCATCATCTCAGCTTTTGCCAAGTGCTCTCCAAGTTGTCTCATCCATCCAGAAAGGCATCTGTGCAGCACACTGTGGATTCAGCGTCCAGAGATGAATATGGGTCAAGTATTACGCACTTAGCCTTTCCTTGCAAAATGCAATCTACTTATAAATTCACACCATGCATTTTAATCTCTGACAGCACCGGTATTTTAGAGGATAACTGATAGGAGATATTTATTACAGGTGCACAGCTCCCGAGAAAGTAATCTCAGACACGCAGAGCTTAACGTAAAATATAGATTTTAATAATCCCAGCTCTGGAAGATACACGGCGATGACTGATGGAAATGTGATTAGCCATTGTCTGCAACAATAATTGAGATATGTTCATAGAATTACTTTGAGTGAACTCTAAAGCACCTTGATTATGCTATAGTCTGCTTAGTAAAATCCATTTCTTTTTTTAGGCACTATATCAAATAAAATAAAATAAAATGATTAAACTGTCAGTTGTGACATGATAATAATGTTTTATTTTTTAAAAACAGGACTAGGTTGCATATGATAAAATTCAGCTCATACATAGATAGTGATACATATTGAGGTACCAGTTTGTCTGCAAAGTTAAGATTTTATCGGAGTAATGAAGCACTGGATCATAATCACGCTCTGTGCACAAACATATCCTGTTTTATCGTGTCAATCATTTTACACAGACTGATGGACACAGCCGCAGGTGAACAAGCCTGAAAGGGAAGACAGAGTGCCAGAGATGAAAGGTTGGTTCCGCAAATTAGGTTTAGCCATTGGCCGGGTCTATATTTGTCTGTTTTATGTACTTCAATGTCTATTTTGGCTAAAATGTTTGAACCAATGAGGCTTGAGCTCATATTTTTCTTATTTTCCTCTCTTGTTTATGTGAGCTTGGACAATCATGTCAGTTCCGAAAAAATCTTATCCATTAGGAGAGCTTTTATTCTCATGAAAATGGCGGCCCCGTCTCCTATCTTCCCAATGTTCAAATGTTGCTGTCATTCTCTTGCATTCAACACTTCCAAGACTACCTGTGCAACCCCAACTAACTGCTAAACCCTGAAATGATGCAGTGGTGGAAGGAAGGGTCACAGCATGTGGCAGGGGCAGGGTATGGATGAGTGGCACAGGAATCCAACACTCCCAAAAGTGTAGAATGCCAAAGAGTTTTACAAAGGCTGCATGTGAGCAGCGTACAGTGTGGTGTGGCAGCGGAAGACCATACAGAGTTCGAGTAATGTGTACTGTATATTGTAGAAAGTTCCAACAAGGTACAGCCAGGCCCAGCAGGTGAGCTCAGCTATCCAGAACCACTTCCAGAATTTGTAGCAGTGGTATTATAGCTTGAAGTGATGCCGACAGCTTATGCAACAAGTAGCAGGAATGTGGCCTGGTTGGGTCCACTGAACTGGGAGGCTTCCCTGCACATTCCCTACTCCTCTGAAACCTCTGCGTGTTGCTATGTGCTGTCCCTGACAGATGGGGAACCTGTTCCTACACTAACCACTTGCAAAATGTGTTCCAAATCGAGAAGACAGGGTCTTTAAATAGACCCTTACCCAAGGTGGCCCCAGAGGTCACAAGGAGCACCAGAGTCCAATTAGACAGCTACTCTCCAGGTGACTGTAGGAAGTCATAGAGGAACTCAATTCCCCACAACTTCATTTCCCTTCTGTAGGGGAGTATAGACTGTCCTGCCTACATGTAGTTCTGGAAAAAAAGGAAGGTACAGTAGGCAGGAAACATGGGCCACTGGAGGGTGAAGATATTGTCCTCTCTGTGACAGGGAACTTTGGGTATGATTTTTTAGGAGGCTGGCAGAATCAAACTTTCCAATGAGACACCTGCTATTGCTGATTCCGTATGACAGCAATATTTGTCTGGCTAGTACACTGACCAGCTGGGTTCAATAATGTTTATCTCACTGACCTGGAATAAGTGTGCATATGTATTAGGTCAAAGTAAAGAATTCTCTAGTTAAAAACTGTTGCTCCACCTTCTGCTTAGTCCTCGCAGCAGATAAAGTTCTCAGTTACCAGGCATGCATCTTGTTATCTTGATTGGCAATCACTGACATATGTTGATGGTGGGAAGACTGACATTGCTAAACCTTTAAACGGGAAGTTGTTCTGCTTTCAGCAAGCTTTGCAATTACATGGGGGTTTAAGCACAAGTGAACATGTGGCCTCAATTAATTGTAGCATTTGTGTTGCTCTCCAGACCAATGACCACCAAGTGGTCTCCTGGCAAACCTCTGGTACTCAATTGGTGGATCCCTGCACAACTTTCTCTGCAAAAGGCAATGAGTGTCCGAACCAATTGAAATGGCTGAACCACCATGCTGAACAATCGCTGTGCTTTACTGAAATGCCTGAAGACAGTGAAAGGCTCTTACAATTTATACTGTTTCAAGAGTTGTAGCAACACTGAAATGTCAATGTTAATTTTTCCAGAAACATAAGCACCAGTAAAACTCACTTGCATTGCAAATCATCTCTGATGCTTCAATTCAGCTAACAAATACTTCATCATAATTCCAAGGTGTAGCTTGCAAAGTATATTCAGTGCCCTCATTTGTCATTGTTACTTGAATCTTTAAGGGCAATGTATAGGGATTTAGTAAACACTTTCTTTATTTATTATGGTCAGGACTACAACAAAAACAACAGAACAATTTTGCCAGGTAAATATGAAATAATATATTCAAATTTTTATCCAGCAATTGGAGCTAATGGTTCATTTTAACATGTTTTAAACAGTTTCTTTATGGCCTATTGCAAAAAAACAACAACAAAAAAAAAACCTTTTGATTACAGACTTCAATAGCTCAAGCTTTAATTTACATATACAAGTGGATTGTTGCAGTAACTCCTCCCTTATCAGAGGGCTCAGTCAGAGGTTTCAGCCAAGAAAATTGGGCCTCCAAGCAGGCAGCATCAGTTATGCTGTCTCTTTTAGATTAGCCATAATACTCTATGAACTGTTTGTCATGCATTAAATATTTGTTTGTAAAGCAGAGATTGTATGTATTGTAAATATACTAGCCTAACAGGCATGAGCTTTTAAAAGATATAAAAGACACAAATAGACCAGCAATGCTTATTTAGTGGTAGATAAGTGTTTCTGCTGCTGCACCTAGGACTGAAGGTAGCCCTCTTCTACTTATCAGTAAAAACAGAAACAGGTTTATTGCTTATGTATGAGAGATAACATCATGATCAATGATTTTTTCTGGCAGGGAGGCAAAAAAGATGTTGATCTGTTTTTGCCATCTACAAGTTGTAGTCTGATTGTGCAATATTCTTTATATCTACCAACAACTGTGTAGTGCCATCAGTACTGTGACAAGGTCATTCAGTGCCAAGGGTGAAAATTACAAATAGCACCCTCACCAGTTTATTGTAAATTAGTTAGTGTCTTTTTAAGGCAAGAACATATTTAAAACATTATACATAAGATTTGGTTTAATTAATTACAAACAGAATTCACTTGCACATTTTACCAGTATTTATTTTAATAGTTTGAGTGTTTCCATAGTTTTCTTTTAAAACTTTTTTACTTGTGTGAGTGCATATTACGCTATAAAAATGTTATTGTAAAACACACTGAAGAGAAAACATGAATAACATAGGCCACACTGATGCAATAATAGTAACCTTCGGCATTGATGTCAGTGGCCACAATTTAAACAGCATTGGTGCCAGTTTATGCAAAAATAATTCCCAGCATTGGTGCCAGTTTATAATTATAATCACCAGCATTGGTGCTAGTTTATGCAATAATAATCACCAGCATTGGTGCCAGTTCATGCAAAAATAATCACCAGCATTGGTGCCAGTTTATGCAATAATAATCCCCCAAATTGGTGCCAGTTTATGCAATAATAATCCCCCACATTGGTGCCAGTTCATGCAATAATAATCCCCCACATTGGTGCCAGTTTATGCAATAATAATCACCAGCATTGGTGCCAATTTATACAAAAATAATCACCAGCATTGGTGCCAGTTCATGCAATAATAATCCCCCACATTGGTGCCAGTTCATGCAATAATAATCCCCCACATTGGTGCCAGTTTATGCAATAATAATCACCAGCATTGGTGCCAATTTATACAAAAATAATCACCAGCATTGGTGCCAGTTCATGCAATAATAATCCCCCACATTGGTGCCAGTTCATGCAATAATAATCCCCAGCATTTGTGCCAGTTTATGTAATTATAATCACCAGAATGGGTGCCAGTTTATGGAATTATAATCACCAGAATTGGTGCCAGTTTATGGAATTATAATCACCAGCATTGGTGCCAGTTTATGCAATAATAATCCGCAGCATTGGTGCCAGTTTATGCAATAATAATCGCCCACATTGGTGCCAGTTCATGCAATAATAATCCCCCACATTGGTGCCAGTTCATGCAATAATAATCCCCAGCATTTGTGCCAGTTTATGTAATTATAATCACCAGAATTGGTGCCAGTTTATGGAATTATAATCACCGGCATTGGTGCCAGTTTATGGAATTATAGTCACCAGCATGATGCCAGTTTATGCAATAATAATTCCCAGCATTGGTGCCAGTTTATCGAATAAAAATTCCCAGCATTGGTACCAGTTTATGCAATTATATTCACCAGCATTGGTTTCAATTTATGCAATTATAATCACCAGCATTGGTTCCAGTCTATGCAATAATAATCCCTCACATTGGTTCCAGTTTATGCAATTATAATCACCAGCATTGGTGCCATTTTATGCAATAATAATCCCTCGCATTGGTTCCAGTTTATGCAATAATAATCCCTCGCATTGGTTCCAGTTTATGCAATAATAATCCCTCATATTGGTGCCAGTTTATGCAATTATAATCACCAGCATTGGTGCCAGTTTATGCAATAATAATCCCTCACATTGGTTCCGGTTCATGCAATTGTAATCACCAACATTGGTGCCAGTTTCCACGATAATAACCACCACTATTGGTGTCAGTTTACAAAATAATAACTCCTACTATTGGTGCCAGTTTATGCAGTATTAATCCCCAGCATTGGTGCCAGAGACTGCAATAGCACATTGGTGGCCAGTGGTTTTATGCTATTTAAACCCTCCTTCATAGGTAGCCCCTTAACCTTACTGCATTGATGGTCAGTGGCAGTTTTTTATAACAGAAGAGACCCAGAAGAGACCCTAGTGGTCTCTTCTGTCATAAATAATACCCCTGCCTGTCAACATGTAATGTGATCTGTGCCGTACATGTGCAGATCAGATCACATTTATGGCCCGCTCTCTGTGCCAATGCAATGAGATTTCCGTGCGTGTGCATGCACAAAGTGATGTCACCACAGCCCAGCCATTCAAGCTGCCGAAGATCCAAAACTTGGAAGGAACACCAGGGAAGATGGAAGCAGTGGGTGAGCCATGACTGTGCTACACCAGAGGGCTCTGCTTACAGGTAAGTCTATCATAATGTGCTAGTATGCGGTGCAATCCAAACTTTTTTTTTAGCTTTGGATAAAGTGGAGATGGATTAGAACACCTGGAGAGCAGGGGGTGCAGATACTCAATTTTGAAAAGTACCAGCTTCCACTTCTGCTGCGATTGCCTAGGGGACCGGTGTCTTGTAAATTCGCTTTTAACGAATTTCTCCTTACCGTGAGTACTCGCAGTTGGATGCACAGAAATCCCCCATAAAGCTGTGTAAATCTCGCTGCAGCCGTATTACAACCTCCACTTACCACGACTGCAGCTAAACTCCACAATTCCTGCGCCTCCAACTGGTTTAGCATCTCTTGAGATGTGGGGAAAATGGAGCTCCCGTTACCCAGGAATGATCGGACGATACTCTCTGGTTGCAGTTGGAATTCACTCTGACCTTGGGTCCAACCCCAGGCTCTTGTTTTATTAAAGCACATACACGCCCACACACGCCCCTACACACAAGGGTCAGGTCAATCCCCTCCCACAGAACAATGCATAGGGATGTCCATACATGAGAATGTACATCCTGTTTGGAGTGTAGCATTTCCTCTTATCTATACTGGAAGCCAGTTGAACCAGTCCTCCCCTCCCCCATGAGCTCTCGGTGGAGAGCAAACTTCCCATCCTATCAGCTCCTAGTAGTATGTACATTCTCTGTACAAGCATCCCTTAGATTAAACAGTGCCAGTCTGTATCTGAATGGGCCTGATACGATCTTTATTAAAACACATCCATCCAGATACAGTTCAGGTCGGTAGTGGTTGTAGAGATATACATGAGCCTACACGCGGAGTTCGCACTGCCCGGCGCCTGGCTATACGAAGTCCATGTGGTACTATGCTGCTGATATGTGGATACAGGCCCACGGCCTACCGCCGGCGGCATTCGCATCGAATGCTGTGGTGGTATACACGCCGGTCTATAAGCGCAGATCTGCCATCTCATCCATTACCGAGCTGAGTACTGTAATGTATACATTGTAAATGCGCATGGCCTAATTGCAGCCTTCAGAGCTTTAATTAAGCCACACGAGAGACATATGAATAACACTAATATATGACACATTTAAAGTTCAACCTGTAAATACAAAATTTCCATGACACCGGAAGCAGAAGTTGTCCCTACGTAGTCTTTTGGGACATGTGACAGGCCCCAGAGGACTGCAGAACCATTCACAATGTGCAACGCTACTCGCACATGCACAGCAGGCACCCGGCTGTGAAGCCGCAAGCTGTGATAGTCAGGTTCCCACACTTAGGATGACAGTGCCGGGGAGTGAGGACGACCGGTGAAAGGGGCAGCAATGAATACACCACTGGATTGAGGGACAGGTGAATGGCTGTTTTTTTAAAAGTCAGCAACTACAGTTTTTGTAGCTGCTGACTTTTATTTTTTGTAGGTTTGACTGGAGCTCTACTTTTATTTGCAGGGATTTCCTTTCACTTCCTGTTTAGCTATGGAACAGAAAGTTAAGAAAATCTCTGAAATGGGATACAGATGGCGAAAAAGAAATCTGACAGGCGTTATCACCCTCCCTTGCTCTCCAAAATGAAAAAAAAAAGCTTTGCCTTAAGTTCTACTTAAAAAAAATATAAATGCAGCCACCACATCTGAGGACTTGTAAGGTATAATATAATACATTTTTGTTTTTGGGTTTAGAAATGCTTTGATCTGTACAATGTATTTTGTTCTACATACATAGAAAACAAAATGCAAAACATAGTTTTCTTTTATATTGGGCACATCACATAAATATTTTTTAGTTCTTTGTGGTGTTTTAAAATTCTTTCCTACTACAGCCTAGTCCTGGTTACAATACCCTGGCAGAGACTTTCTAAGCCAACTGACAAAAAGGCTGTCAATACATCACCCTTCTCTTGTGATCAGAGCAGGACGCCTTGGACAGAAAATTAAGCCTTTATAGCATCCGGCTAGATGCAGCCGTCAAAGTGGACTGCTGATTTCATGATTTCATCCCTGGGAGAAAAAAAGCACTTTCCAAAATACATTCACAACAGCAAGGTGAAGTATGAATTGAGGCAATCAAATAATGTGGAATCTGCAATTTCACTGGGCAATTATTCAGGGAGAAGTTTCATGGGATGTATTAAGGCCCTGGTATATTTATTGGAAAGCACATCTAAGTGCCTGCTGTCTGAAGCATGCTGGTATCTTCCTGGGCTGATAGATTACATTGATATTATTGCACCTGTGAAAAAGTCAACCACATATCTAAAGAGTTTTAAAGGAATTGCGACGCAGCAGTCGAGTGCTTCCATGGAAGGTTTTATGGCCATCGACTCAATCACACATTTGCGGAGGGGCGGTGACTGC
Organism: Staurois parvus; assembly: GCF_062004578.1. NCBI lineage: Eukaryota > Metazoa > Chordata > Amphibia > Anura > Ranidae > Staurois > Staurois parvus. Next base: position 209,228 of record NW_028318236.1, read on the forward strand.
GAGCTTTAATTTAAAGTGTTAATAAACCCAGGACCCTGCATTCACTCTATCTGGTCTACCACAGTACACAGAAAATGGAAATGCTATTATTTTAGTAAATATAAACTGCTAAATACCTTTTCTCATCAGCAGTTAGAGCAGTCTTGTCAATTCTATCAGTGTCCAGCTGAGCACTGGTTAATTCTTGTAGGAGGAGTTTTCATTCTCCACCCTTCTGTCTGGAAAGTGCTGATTGGTCCTGTGCTGATCACTTGCACTCTCCCAAAAAAAAAAAAAACTCTCTAGCGATACAAACCAAACTGAGCAGCTTTTCCCCAAGGCTCTATTCTATCAGCAGATAGATTGGGGACTGCAGAAAAAGGGGAGGATCAGAGGAGACAGGATAAAACAGCCTTTTTACACAATGCATAAGGTTAACCCCTTAGGTCCCACAGTGAGTATAACAAGCATGCTTTACTGCATATACAGACTGATTTTACTGTTGTGGGTTTAGTAACACTTTAAGCATTCAGAAGTGAAGTGGATTCAGCAACTTTATACTTCACATCCCAAATGGCTTATTCATGATTTTGATTTAAATTTATTACATTTATTTAGTGACTTCTTTCATTACTATTTTGAGATCATGGGTATTATTATTTATTCTGTATACTGTATGGAGTATGTAAAGAAATATGTGTCTAGTTTGATTTATTATTTCTTTTTATGTTGGTTTATTCTTACGGGTAAAGATCTACTACAGTCTGGGAGAATATTAATCCTTAGTGCTCCATAGGTCCTGTTCACACTTCCTGTAGCAGGAACTTCACCCTAAAGGGGAAGTTCCGCTTTATGTCCTCCCCCCCCTCCTTCTTCTACGTTTGGCACTTTTTTTATGGGAGGGGGAGCAGCTGGTTTTGATAAGTACCTGCTCCCACTTCCAGTCGGATCACCTTGGCGATGGAAGTTCTGCTCTCCTCCCTGCCCGCAACCTTCTGGGCCATGTCATAGATCTAGGAAAGCTGCAGGACCATTCACAAAGCACAGTGTGGCTCGTGCATGCACAGCGAGGAACCGACTGTGAAGCCATAAGGTATCACAGTTGGCTTCTCACAGTAAACATGCCAGCCCCAGCAACCTGAAGACTAGGAAATAATCAGCCCAGGTAAGGACAGCACTGGATTTCTGCACAGATGAAGGTCCTTTTATTAAAAATCGGCAGCTACAGTATTTGTAATTTTTCTCAAACAGACTGGAACTCCTAAATAAACATATTGCATTTATTTTAATTGACAAAAATGTTAGTTTAGTGATACTATACAATTGTATGCATTTGTCTGGTTTGGTGAAGAGCTGTCTTGTGGTTATACAGTATATTTATTAAAAACAATATTTAATGCATTATAGAGGCAATAGTGTAGGAACCCCAATATGTGTCTGTACAGCAGCACTCAGACTAGGAAAGGCCAGCGACGACATTACTCAGGGCTCTCTTACAGTGCGCAGGAACAGGGTCAGCATAATAACTCACTGTAAATGATGATAAATCATCATGCTGTTCCTTCATTGTCCAAACAGGAGGTTCAGTTCATATTTTTCACCAACCTGTAATACTGCTGCTGCAATGGGAGTCAAGAATTTGGCTGTGCTGTCTGGCAGGTTGCCTGGATCACAAGACTCCAGAAAAAAAAAACATATTAAAAGTGCAGCTCAGAATTTTCAAACTTGTATGTGTAGTCAGATGAAGGAAAACTAGTTCTGGCAAAGCGTCTTTTACACCGCAAGGCTTTTTCCAATGGACACCCAAATGAAGCTTAAACCATAGAAATACAGAAAGGAGCAGAAACAGAAGCAACACCTCCGCGCTCTAGGACTCAAACCAGGGGTGGAAGAGTCGAAGGAACCTCGAAACAATTCCACCAGTGCATGGAAGGTTGTGCAGCTCTAGAACAAGGCTGGGGAAGCCTGACCAATACTGTGAAGTGAAGCAAAAATAAAGAGCGCACCAACCTTGCGCATTACCTCAGTAAATCTGTGATTTGTTTAAATAAAAAATATATATACTCACAAACAAGGAAGTATTACAAGCATTACTTTGAGAGTCTACCCTCGTGACGTGACTCACACTGACTCTGCACTCCCTAGTTCCTTTGAGGATCTGTAATGCAGATTTATTGGGGTAATGCACAAGGTTGGTACACACATTCTTTTTGCTTCACTTCACAATACAGAAAGGAGCACCAGACCAAAACTAACTGAAATATTATAAGATCATTTTAATTGATGGTAAATACACCATATAAACAGCCAAGGTATTTCCGGTGCAACACCACTCCCCCTTCATTAGGGCCTCAACACAGGATAAAACATGGATGGACTCAGCGAAAACACTGACCTCACAGATCTAAATGGAGATGTGGATAACGGAAAAATGTGTTTTATTTCATTTTGGATTCGTTCATTAAGTTAATAATTTTGTTTCGTCACATTCGTTATGGTAGAATGATTTGTTTTCGGAAATCATTTCGTAAATTTGTTATTTTCAAATCAATAAAAAAATTAGAGTTCAGCATTCAAATTCAAATTTCAAAAGCCGGCAATATTCATTCAATTTTATTCTATTCTAATCTATTTTTTTGTTATTCTGTTCTTTTTTTATCTTTTCTACTCTGTTCTACTCTTTTTTATTCTATTCTATTCTTTCATATTATAATATATTCTATTCCTTTATATTCAATTTTATTCTGCCTTTTTATATTCTATTCTGTTTTATTTTATTTAAGTGGTCTCCAAACTGTGGCTTGGGGGCTGGATACAGCTGTTTTTTTTTACCTTTATCTGGCCCTTGGGTTTCTCTCACTGATACAACTGATAAAAGTTTGGAGACCCTTGTTTTATTCTATTCTATTCAGCAGCCTAAGTAGGAATCATCAGCTTATTTCACTTTTATACTGTACTGTATTTATTGCAATTCGTTTCATCATAATTTAGTTCGGATTCAGTGAAATTCGTTATTATTGTGATTTGGAAATTCAGATACATCCAAATCTCTGAATAATAAAAAGTTTGTGTGAATTTCATAACGAAACAAATCACACGTCTAGATCTAAATTAGAATTGGTATTAAACACTTTTCATGGTGTGAAATCGTAGCAGTTGCTGCTCTGCCCTGGTGAAAGGGGGAGGTTGCCCCCAAAACACATTGCCTGATTTTATATGACCAACAAATAAAATGATTTCAGACTTTTTATGTCAGTTTGGTCTGGTGCTCCTTTCTGTATTACTATGGATCACAAGACCTACTGCACATAATTCCAAGTTTTTCTATTAACTGCATCTTTAGCAGCTTCCCTGGAATTCTATTTTAAGCAAATTGGACTGTACTATAGGCAACAGAATACATATATTTTGATATCCAGATTTCTATTCCAGATTTTCAAGATTTGTCTCTGTAGACTTCCCCGTGAAGTAAAATCCAATTTCTTCTTGTTAGAAAACCTCAGTTCATATACGGTCCCATTTTAAATAGAATGACAATGTACACTTGGAAAATAATGTCATCTGCCTTTGCTGACCTCCTTTTTTACAATGCTTGTCTGACAAAAATTCTGGCCCAAAAAGTCCCACACCAAAACATAAAGAAGCTAAAAATGAAGGTGCTTTTGTTAATGTTTTAAATCTCACATTAAAATTCCATTGACCTTTGATGGTTTATATTGAAACTGGCATATTTAGGTATTAGTGTTGGGCATTAGGTATTAGTTATATCTATGTAGCACCCTCCTACAGTAGAGAAGGTTGCTAGGTAAATTTAGTTGGCTCCACTGTAATCAGAGGAGCAGGGGTTGATTAATTAGGGTTGTTCTGTGTCTCATAGGCTATTGCTCTGTTACTTCCCTCTGCATTCTAGAAGATTATTATTAATGTTTCAGACAACCAATCCCTGGGGAGATGTGGCTAGTTGCTGGTGAGAGAGCCTATAAATAGTCTAAGGACTGAACAGCAGTGTGCAGATTTCCTGGGTCCAGTCCTGCTGGAGGAGACCCCTGTGCTGGGGCTGTTACAAGAACCTATTAGGAAGACATCGAGGTCCCAGTTAGGCTTAGCTGGGGGGCCTATTCACAAGCTTGAGTCAATTGATCACGTTGGGTCTGGAGAAGCTCATTGGAGAAAGACCAGGAGGAAATTGAAGGGAAAGAGTCCAGTTGTCCTATGGTTTTGTGAGTCTACATCTCTCTTACTAGAGTTCCCTTCCTTCTGTAAATAGCTAACCCCCTCCCTCATGTAGATATGAAGACATTATGGGGGTCAGCCTTGATGACAACAATGGTTCCCCCATAGAAACAGTGTAGAAGTCAGTGTAGCCACCCTTGGTCAGTAAGCGTGCTACTGGCTAAATCACTAGGCAAAAATAAAGCGAAAATGAAAACTAATGCAGATACATTATCTAAGGACTGGCAAGCTGCAATAAATGTAATTGTTTTATTTAAGTTTAGATACACTTTAACTAATTAACCAACTATAAAAATGAATTTGTATAAACAAATGAAAATTCATTGTGGATATGAAAGAGTAAAATTCTTGCAGATCGTTTTGAATTGGGTAGCATATTTCTCTAGCCGAAGTCAGAACAAAGCACTGTGAAGTGATGAATGAATATATATATAAAAGGTCTGAATAAATATTAGCCATTTTCTAACTTTCTTTGTCTCTTTTATTCTTGTATTTCCGTCTATATTGTATTATTAATTTACAAATCTTTGGAGGAAGACAGCCTGCAAGTAATTAAGATGATATATGGACCATAAAGAATGGCTAACTGAGCAGTTTAGAAATGCAATGTAAAGCTTTCTCTGTGACCTTTCCCAACTAGCAAAAGGTTGAAAACTAAAATATGTCATCTAGATTTGCAGGTGTTAGAGAAGAGGGTGCGAGAGGAATCACAAAAAGAATCACAAGGCCTTTTTATTCCTGGTAAGGAAATAGAGTTGGGTGAAGCAAAGGTGAATCCAGATTTAGAAGAGAATATATAAGCAGCCATACAAGTTCAGATAAATTCCAAAAAATAGCAGAAAGGTTGTCCTTCGATCACGAGGGATGTAACACTAGCAAAGTATCAGATGTTTAAAGAGGGCAGTCATATAGTCATGCAAGAGGTAAACCAATACCTAAAGAGCAACTGGATGGAAGGTCTGCATGATGACGGGGAGAAACAGGTCTGGAAAGGGTTAAAAGGGTTGAGTTGTAGAACGAGTGTAGGTCTTAGCAGATTTGTGGCTGGAGGTCAGATGGGTGACGGAGTCTAAGGCTGGCCATACACTACACAATTTTCTTGAGATTTTTGATTTAGATTTACCAAAAACCATATAATAGGAGGTCAAACCCAAACAACACTTTCAGTTGTATCCAGTTAGGCAGGCCCTTGCCCTACACAGTTGAAGGTAAATCTACAGGAAATTGGGCAGAAATTGGACAGAAAATTGTAAGAAAATTGTATGGCCAGCCTTAAGGGTTGTTCCTGTGAAGGCTGCTGAATATATATTCTGGTATGTTCAGGCACCTATTAGTCCTCAATTTGGGGTTTGTTGGAAGTCAAGGGTTAGTAGGAGGTAAAAAAAAAAAATTAGCACAGCAGCTTGGTGGGTCAGGGGGTCTTTGGGGTGGGGAAGGGCCGATGCTAGAATATTTTGCACTCTAGGAAAGACCAGTTATTTGCGTGACCACCAAAAAAAAGAATTACAAAATGCAAATTTTAAAAAACATATTATTAAATCAACAAAACATGAAACTGCTAAATTTCTTTTAATTTGCATAAGTGCCATAAGATGTCACCAGCCCCAGTATTAAAGACAAAATATATATTAACCAAATATAAACCAACTATAAATTAACTGTATTAACCAATCAGACAGAGAAACAAAAAAAATAAAAAATAAAAAGGAGGCAGAGTTTTAAAACTCCATAGTGACCAGCAGCCGTCAGCTGGCTTGCAGTAAGGGACTGAGTCTGAGAGGAACACTGGAAGGAGCTGCAGCTCAGCTGCTACACTGGCCCCAGACACCCGGCATCTTCCTTGTCTAAAGGGTCATGTGTGTGGACAGGCTTTGAGACAATTGTGCAGACTAAAGATACCATCATTCCCTGTGTATGAGAAAAGGGGTCTTGGCAGAGAAATTAAGAATTCATACAAGAGGTCCCCTAGGTGGCAACATGCCCTAGGCGGATGCCTAGTTTGCCTAGTAAAAGCACTGGCCCTTGGGGGTTCAATGAATAACTGTTGCAAAACTAGGGGCGCCTCTGGAGAATTCTTCCACTTCCTTGGTTACAGGAGCTAGGTCTCTAGGGAAAAAGAAAGAACACGTGAGTTTGGCAACGTCCTTGAGCCTAAGTAGGACATGAACAATTCTAGTTATAAATTGTGCCTTTAAGGGTACCCAAAGACCCCCTCCTGGTTTTATTGTTAAAATAGTTTATTGTTTGTTGTTTATGTTTATGATATTTGTGCTGTTTATTTTGTTGACTTTGTAAATTAAAAGGTGCTATAGCCAGTTAAACCCATATCATACAGTTGTTATTTAAGTGATTACTGGAAGAACCTAGATTGACGAATCCTTTAGTCAAGGCTTAGTCTACCTTTTAAATCGTGTTACACCCATATTTACTCACACACCCATGTTTCTATTCTTGTAGAGGCACAGACAGCTACATCTTCCAGTGTTTAAAAATTAAACTACAAGTCCTATCTGCCAGCGGTGGTGCATCGGCAATCCCTCTTCCCTCACCGCTTCCTCTGGATGGGTCTGTACCTCTGTACGTACCTGAGCCTGGGAGAAGGGTTTGTAGTAGCCTGAGCATTGGACCTGCAACACACTGATCATGGTTGCAATGCGCTACAGGCCTGAATGCAAACATTTAATAAATGCACATATGTTTTATTTTATTTATGTGGGAGAATTTATTACATTTGCAAAAGGTGGGCTACACCTTTAAATTGGACCCAGCTTCAGGCATATTTTTCATGGTTAGTGCATGTAATGATTAAGTGTAACTCTTACAGCTATTTATTATTCTCACAGCTCTCACAGTACGCTCCTGACAATGACTTCAATGTTCTCTCCAGACAAAACCATCTTTCTTCAGACATCCATCCAGGGTCAGCATATAAAATCTAGACCAGCCTTTCTCAACCTCTTCAACACAGAGATCCCTTTAAATAAATGTCTGGTCACAGGGAAAAATTACTATATCTACAACTCATGACACATTTGTGTGATGACCAGTGCAAAGAATGCTCCTTACACTTGAGGTCACTGGGAAGAATTACTCTCTAACAGATAGCTAAGATCAGTGGTGTCTGTGAGAACTTATCTGAGAGGCAGAAATTGCTCATTGCTCAAGGAACCCCTAGCAACATCTAGAGCACAGGTGTCAAACTGGCGGCCCTCCAGCTGTTGCCAAACTACAAGTCCCATGAGGCATTGCAAGATTGGCAGTTACAAGTATGACTCCCAAAGGCAGAGACATGGTGGGACTTGTAGTTTTGCAACAGCTGGACGGCCACCAGTTTGACACCCCTGATCTAGAGGAACCCTGGTTGAGAAACTTTGGTCTGGACTGAGCTGCTAGTTCATAAATGACTCAATCATATAAATCCTGTTCCACAGAAGAAATATCCACACTCCAGTGAATCCAACAAGTTAAAGATTTATTAACCGCCTCCCATCCACCCTATAGCAGACGTACTGCTACAGGGCAGCACGGGTGCGCAAAATCATGTATATATACATGATTCTGCATTTCCAGGTAAGGGGCACGCACAGGCAGCATGCGCGCCCTACCCATGTTGCAATTTGCGGCCTCAGCTTTAAATCACTGGGTCCCAGCCTGTGATTACTCGTTGGCGCCCAGTGATTGTTCGCTGGCACCTGGTGATTGCTGAGCATCCCCAACAGGGGGGGAGAACTGTTTGTAAACAAAACAGTTCTCTCCCATCAGCTCCTGCGCACTGTGTGTGTGCTTACAGTTAAGTACAAACACAGCCCAGTATGTAAAATGACACACAATTAACCCTTTGATCGCCCCACATGTTAACCCCTTCCTGTCCAGTGCCATTAGTACAGCGTCAGTGCTTTTTATTAGCAATGATCACTGTATTGGTGTCACAGGGGATGTCAGTGACACCAGGTCAGTTCCCCCCAGTGTCAGAATGGCCGCCGCAGTCAAGCAGTCCCGCTATCAGTCGCTGATCGCCGCCATTACTAGTACAAATTTAAAATTAAAATAAAACTCCCAGTATATATACCGCCATTTGTAAATATTATGACTTTCATGTAAACCAATTAATTTACATGTCTTGGGATTTTTTTTTAGCAAAGACATGTAGCAGAATACATTTTGGCCTAAATTTATGAAGACAAATTTGACTTTTTACATTTTTTTACTGGACATGTTCAATAGCAAAAAGTAAAAAATATAGTTTTTTTCTCAAGATTGGCGGTCTTTTTTTTTTTATAGCGCAAAAAATTAAAAACAAAGAGGTGATCAAATACCACAGAAAAAAAGCTCTATTTGTGGGGGAATAAGGACGTAAATTTCATTTGGGTGCAGCGTTGCATGACTGTGCAATTGTCAGTTAAAATAACGCAGTGCCGTAACGCAAAAAATGGCCTGGTCAGGAAGGGGGGTAAATCCTCAGGAGGGCAAGTGGTTAAGCAAGCAGTGTACACATCACATGCCCCACCTTGACTCTCTGAAACTGACATGTTTCAGCCGTGATGGGCCTAATAGTAGATATCTCTAAGAGTGTGTAGAGTGTAGCTGTTTCTTGTGTGGACATAGGAGGACAAGGTGCTTTTCCATGGGGGTCTTTTGCTTAAATTGCACTCACAGCTCAATGGGCCAGGTGGGATAAGTTGTGGTTGTTAGGACGCCAGCGGTTGTCAGCTTCCTTATAATATCAATGTGCAGCACCAATAAAAATGTGTGTTATAATCAATGACGACCAGTGTGATCATAAAAGAGAAAGGAAACATCATAAAAAAGAAATATAGAATAGTGAATACGCCAATGAAAAAAACAAAATAGACGGTATAACAAATAACAAAATGAAAATAAGTCCTCTAAATATCATAATAGTCCCAAAAATAGTGATGTGATCAAATTAACAAAATGTAGTGATTTCTGTGGTTTCCTCATTGCACTTCCACCATAATGCATTCACCAGAAGTAAGTAGCAAGCAAGCCCAGAGCAGAATGACACTAAGGGGTGTTCCTGCTTGTTCCTCCTGCCGGTGACCCGGTTGAAGGTGGGATCTCTCCAGAAGCTAGTGATGCATGAAAAATGAAAAATCAAAAGTAGAATAGTCAAGTATCCATCTCCAGCCCACGGTGATCCAAGAAAAAGGACTCCTCCTAGAGGGTAACCTCATAGACCGAGCCCGGAGACAGTATCATATAGTTTAGTATGTTTTATTAAAAAGATAGCAACCACGTGGGGCATAAAATCATCAATGGATAAAAAGCATTTACAAAGATGGCTGCCAGACCATCACGTGGACACGGCGGCGTGACGTCAGCACGTAGGCTCCTCCTTCAGCTTCCTAGTTGTCAGACAGAGGGGAAGCTGTTTAATTTAGCAGTGGTAGTAATAATGCTACTACTATTATTATTATTATACAGTATTTATAAAGCGCCAACGGTTTGCTCAGCGCTGTACATTATAATGGGAGACAGTACACGAGACAGTACAGTAATGATACAATACACGAGGGGTTCGAGGGCCCTGCTCCTTGCAGCTTACAATCTAGGAGGGAGGGGATAGTGGTACAGGAGGAAATAGCTGTGGGGGATGGAGTGGTGGGAAGAGCGGAGGAGATCAGCAAATTAGGTGAGGGCGGGGTAGGCTTCTCTGAAGAGATGGGTTTTCAGGGTGCGCCCGAACGTGAGGAGGGAACGTGACAGTCTGATGGCTTGGGGTACTGAGTTCCAGAGGATGGGGGAAGCCCTGGAGAAGTCCTGGAGACGGGCATGAGAGGAGGAGACTAGGGAACTGGAGAGAAGGAGGTCTTGTGAGGAGCGGAGAGTGCGTTTTGGGTGGTAGATGGATATCAGGTCGGTGATGTAGTTTGGGGCAGTGTTATGAACAGCTTTGTACGTTAATGTTAATATTTTGAATTTTAGGCGTTGGGCAATTGGAAGCCAGTGGAGGGATTGGCAGAGGGGGGTGGCAGATACGGAGCGGTTGGTAAGGTGGATGAGTCTAGCCACAGAATTCAGGATAGACTGAAACGGGGATAGCCTGTGTTGGGGTAGGCCGGCGAGGAGGGAGTTGCAATAGTCAAGTCGGGAGATAAGGGAGTGAATGAGTTGCTTTGTAGTTTCTGGAGTTAGGAACGTGCGTATTTTTGAGATGTTGTGGAGGTGGAGTCTGCATGAATTTGTCAGTGATTGGATCTGGGGCTGGAAAGACAGATTGGAGTCTAGAATAACATCTAGTACTCTGGCTTGCATGGTGGGGCTGATGGTGGCGTTGTTGGTCGTGATGGAGAGGACAGGGGGGAAGGGGGGGCGCGGGCTGGTGGGAAAACTAGGAGCTCGGTTTTGGCAAAGTTTAATTTGAGGAAGTGGAGTGACATCCAATCTGATATGTCGTTCAGAAGGCTAGTGATTCGGGCGGAGACTGAAGAGGTGAGGCGAGGGGTAGAGAGATAGATTTGAGTGTCATCGGCATATAGGTGGTAGTTGAAGCTGTGGGGGTGTATCAGTTGGCCAAGGGAGGAGGTATAGATGGAGAAGAGAAGGGGCCCAAGGACAGAGCCTTGGGGGACCCCAACAGAGAGGGGGAGTGAGGGGTCTAACGTTTTGTGTGGTTAGGGGTGCTAAGTAGTCAAGAACTAAATGTATTACTTTCTGCTGCCACCAGAAGTTTGAGTTGGCCAAACACCAATTTAGTTTGGCCATTTGCCGAACCTCTTAACAAACTAAATTTGCCAGCTCATCCCTACTGCTGATCTCCTGCAGCCACTGTGATGTTACCTCCTGTCTACATGCACTACCTGTGGGGGTTGCATGGCATTTCGCAGGGCAGGTTTGCTTATGGTGACAACAATGGACCATATCTATGTAATCTGTGATGAAACAATCACATGCTTTCCATCATAAGCCAACGTGACTGGGTGACAATGAAAGAACATAATTGGAAGACAGATGCTGATTTACTAAATACATTGAAATTGTTCACATTGTAAATTGTGGGAATATTCACTTCAATTATCCAGTCATGTGCAGATGAAATATATAAGCTGGGATTTGCTTTTCACATGATTGGATAATTGAACAGAATCTTCACACATTTTATTGTGTAAATGTTCTTGGCTTCAGAGTGCTGTCACCCTGTAACAGAGGGTGCCTAATAAAAGACCTTCATGACAGGATCTCTAGGTATTATTTTAATGAAAACGACAGATTTAATATCATGACTTTTGCAGAAAGTTTGGAGTTTAAGTGACTTTTGAAATGCAGGAACAGAAAATATGTCTCTGTGCCACTTTTTCTCAAATGAACTGAAAGAAAGGTGACAGTCTGTGGTACCTTGGGTTTTTCTGAAGGACCCACATATTGTTCCCAACACAGACATAAATGTATTTACTATGATACCACGATCAAACCCTGCTGTGGGTGAAACATGTTGGGGCATGACTTTGGGTGGAAGTGAGCAGAGTGCTTTTATTGCAATAAACTTGGGATGAAATTGAACGTCTTCAGTGTACTACTACACTGAAGGAAACTGTCATAGGAAGCTGACATATTAGCCTCTATTGGATCTGCAGTTGTTATGATGCTGCACATGCAATCAGATATCAGACAGTCCGTGGGCAGCACAGTAGTTAAATGGTTAGCACTTCCATCTGGTAGTTCTAGAGTCGTTGGTTCAAATCCCAACCATGGCACCACCTGCCTGGAGTTTGCGTGTTCTCCTTGTGCCTGTGTGGGTTTCCTTCGGGTTCTCCAGTTTCCTCCCACACTCCAAAGACATGCTGGTATGTTAATTGCATCTTATCTAAATTGGCTCTAGTATGTGCATGCCTGTAGGTTAGGGACCTTAGATTGTACTCCTCTTGAGGGTTAGGGACTCATGTGAATGTACAATATATATATAAAGTGCTGTGTAAATTGATGGCGCTCTATAAGTACCTGTAAATACTCCAAAGACATGCTGGTAGGTTAATTGGCTCCTGTCTAAATTGGCCCTAGTATGTGTATGTATGAATGTGAGTTAGGGACCTTAGATTGTACACCCCTTGAGGGTTAGGGACTGATGTGAATGTACAATATACTGTATATGTAAAGTGCTGCATAAATTGACAGCACTATATAAGTACCTGAAATAAATAAATATGACACCAGCCATTTGAAGGTTTGACAATTTAGTAGAGCCCACAACCAATGGTGACAGTTTCATTCACAACATGCTTTGAAAGAACCCATTTTGGGAAACAGTTAAATTGTTGGTTTAATTCCGCTTTAAGTCCTTTCTAATCATGCTGTAGAGGTGCCAGTATAATATATTCATCAGCCATTAATCTTGTGCAGAAAACACCTAACAACAAATATCATTAATCAGGACACAGAAGCGGATTGCAGGAAATAAAACATGTGTGTTTAGATATGTTTACTTTAATCAAATACCGGAAACACCATGCATATATTTGTAGCTGCCACATGGGTATTGTGAGAAGAAAGGATTAAAAAAAAATCAAGAATTGTTGTTTGCTACCGAGGAACTTCCATCAATATGATTAGCATACTACAAAATACTGCGGCTGTAAAATTTTATAAACTGCGGGCTTCTTCCATTCGTAGAGATTTTACTGGTGTCATAAATTAACCGTCTTGCCATGATTTGTAGTTACATTTTCCAATGCATTAAACTTTTCATAACATCTTGTTTTTTTTCTCCTTAGTTACCGCTTTCCATCTCATCACCAACAGTTTAAAGGGCCAGTAAGGCAAAATAATAAATGGACTTTTATACAAGATCTTCAAAAGCTGAACTCCAGGCAAACAACTAAATTGCATTTCTGTTATTTCAGTTATTACACAGATTTGCCCTACAGCACAAGCCCTGTCTGGCAGGGCAGAAGACCTGATTGTCCTCCATTCCACTGTCCTCTAGTCTGTGACTGGACAAGGGAAGGAAAAGCAACAGATTGATGAGCTCTTCTGTCAGTAGGAGGTGCAGTCTGTTTTCTCCACTTCAGGTGGAGTTCAACCACAGCAGCAGAGTGGGAAAGGAAGTCAGGAGGAACATGGTAACTCTATGGTTTCTTGAGTCACTGGGGCAGCGATCTGGTTGGAAGCTGGCCACACATGTGACCCTGGCAGCCATCTTTGGTGTGGCAGAGTCTATTTAGGATCCTTGCCCTTGGGTTTGGTAAGTATTTTCCGTGTGGGTAGTGAAGGGACAGGTCACCAGTCTGTAAGGGACAATGTTAGCATTAGGGAGGGGTTCCAGATGAGTAGGGAAAGCTTAAGGCTTAGCTCTTTTCTTGGATACCTCCCCATCTGGGCTTGGACTGGCCAGGTCACATTCCGTCCCTCCAAACAGTTGCTATCAGTTCAGCTGAATCCTGCTCCACTACACACTGTCTATCTGTCTAAAGGGATGAAATGTGGCCTGGCCGGTCCAAGCCCAAATGGGAAGACATCCAAGGAGAGAGCTCAGCCCTACGCTTTCTCTACTCATCTGGAACCCCTCCCTACTGCTAACACTATTCCTGACAGACTCGTGACCTGTCCCTACACTACCCACGCGCAAATGCTCACCAAATCCAAAACAAGGCAAGTTGGGCCTCTTTCCATCACCTTGTTGTGAATTGGTTTGTCTTTACTTCATTACAAGTTCCAATTAATTGCACCCAGACTGTGTGTGTGTTATTGCCACTCTGCCTGTTTGTTACTTTGTTCTCTCCTTCTATCAGTGAAATTCTTGTAAGTGTATGTGTTACAGAACAGCTAAATGACTTCTCATGCTGCTTTTCTCTATCCCAGTCTAAGCTCTGCTGTACAGTGGACTGCAAGAATCCAATGGCAAATCAAATCAATGTACTGTCTACATTTAAAATACATTACTACAAGCTATCCTTAATGAATACATGTCTGCAATAATGTGTTTCTTTTGTATGCCTAGCCACTTCCCGTCCCTCAGAGAGGGCGTCATGATCGCGATTTGTGCGTGCCCATAGGGCCGCACTGTGGCGAGATCTGTCACTGGCTGTGTACCTCAGACATGGGCGATGACAGATCTGTGTTCCAGCCCCATTGCCAGTATCATGTGACCTGATGTGACCAATCACAGAAGCTCACATGACAGTTGTATACAATGTATGGCTTCCTTTCATGCCATCCATTGTATACAGTAGGTCTAGCTGTGAAAGGTCACAGTGATCACATGCAAATAAAATCTTTGCTATAAGCAATCAAATTGTGTAAAAAAAAAAAAAAATACTGATCACTATAATAACATTATGCTACTTTGGTCATAGTGTAATATGAAAAAAAATCTTTAAAAAAGAGTAAAAAATGTAATGAAATATAAAAAAGGAAAAAAAATTGAAAAAAATTCCCAAAAAATTCTACATATATATATTTTTTTCTGAACTGTCACCAGTCAGTATCTCTGATCACTACCACACCAGTTATATGATGACATTGTACTGCACTGGTGACAATATGTAAAAAAAATAAAATTGTGAAAATAATTTTTTTAATTTCTTTATTTTCCGAAAAATTATGACAAAAAAATTACAACTTCAAAAAACTCACCATGCCTTTTATGAAATATATCAGACTGTCTATTTTGCAAAAAGGGGTAATTTGGAGGATATCTGTACTGTTTTGACATTTTGGGCCTCAAGAAATTAGATTGGCCATCAGTACTTCAGGATTGATTTTCAGATATATACCATAGTTTGTGAACTCTATAACTTTCCTCAAGACTAAATAATAAATACTGATTTGCGTTATTTTTTACCAAAGACATGTAGCAGAATACATCTTGGCCTAAATTTATGAAGAACAGTTATTTATTTGCAAACTTTTATAACAGAAACATAGAAACAAGGTTTTTTTTCAAAATATTCGGTCTTTTTGTGTTAATTTAGCAAAAAATAAAAACCCCAGTGGTTATTAAATACCACAAAAAGAAAGCTCTAATTGTGTGAACAAAATTATACAATTTTAGTTTGGGTACAGTGTTGCATGACCGCACAATTGTCATTCAAAGTGTGACAGCGCTGAAACCTGAAAATTGGGCTGGGCAGGAAGGGGGTAAAAATGCCCAGTGTTGAAGTGGCTATAGTTTAACTTCAATATTTACAAATCCATATCAATATATTATACTACCTGAAATGCCACTTGACACATTCTGTTAACAATGTCTGCTGTTAGACTTGAATTATCCAGTTTAATGTTGCCCCACCTACAGAAAGGCCCATCCATCAACCCATTAAACCTTTCCCAATTCAATCTCATCTCCACTCCATGGTATGCAGGTCGCACCAAATACAATGTCCAATATACTGTTCAATATCCATTCACTCCAGCAGGTTTGATTTTTGTTTTATATAAAGCATGCCTGCTGGTGAACATTGTCGAGGGGCAGTGTGATGCCCTTTTATAACACATCACACTTTTTACATTTTGTTTTCAACTTTATTGAGATGACACATAATGACATTCTGTTCAACTTTATGTAATGCAGCATGTTGGGATGAGATGTAGTGCGTCACAACATGCCGTACTGCCAGGGGCGGACTGACAACTCATGGGGCCCACGGGCAATAGGGGATCATGGGGCCCCTGTGTCCTTGCCCAAACTCAAAAAATCCTAAGAAAAAGGTACCAGGGGCATCTCATGGGGACCCCCTACTGACCCCGGGCCCTCAATAGGGGATCATGGGGCCTCTGTGTCCTTGCCCAAACTCAAAAAAGCCTATGAAATAGGTACCAGGGGCATCTCATGAGGCCCCCTACTGACCCCGGGCCCTCAGGCAGTGCCCGACTTTCCAAATGGTCAGTCTGCTCCTGCATACTGCAACAAAATGCAGCATGTCCTACTTTTTTCCAATGCACTCCACATGCACATTTTGTGTGTTGGTGCGCTATTGTACCTCAACACACTAAGTGCCGGTTCACATATCCAATCTGCATGACATGTGAAATAGCATTGCTTTCTATGTTGCTTGTTCACATATACCTGGTGCACTGGCAGTGCAGAATAAGTGTGCATTCAGTGCAGATTGAAAAAGAGTCCTGTCCGATTTCTGAGCAGCGCGGTCCAGATCAGGTACAGATTACAGGCTATTGACTTCTATGGGAAACGTTTCTAAACCGCACGTCATCAGCTATGAACAGAAAAAAATCCTGACCTGACCTGATGTAAACCTGACCTGAACAGCTGAACAACTACTGTATCAATTAGCTGTGAGAACTGAGCTTCAATCCTTAATGCACATGTGTGAACGCACAGTAAGGGCCGTTCACACCAGTAGGCATGCTTTTTGGTGCATTGTGCACATAGACCTGCACTGCGCCTACATTTTTTTTTTAATTAAATCTATTCATCTCTATACATGAAAGCACATTGTGATACATTGCTACACAATTCAAATACTGTGTTGCAATAAAATGTATGCTTAGATAATTTTATGTTATGCACACATCATTATTGTTGCATTGTACATTATTGCACATCATTACTACAATGCACGCAGCTTACATACAACACTGGGGATCAGGCGTTACAACTTGGTATGAAGCAATAGCCACATTTTTAGCATAAGTGGCTTCTTTACAATTTTGCGTAACCTTTTGACCTTTTAACAAAAGGACACGATTTAAAATGTAGGCTTCTTGCACATTTTTTACTAATCTGGATTTAGATGTATTGTTGTCTATGGAACCATACACACAGCTGAGTAAAGATCAGAGAAATGAGTACACAGTCATAAAACAAATATAGAAAAGTTTAGTGCAGTAATTTATGGGCGTATGCTTGTTTACGCACGTCTATCGCAGTACTGGCAATGAAGAAGGATTTGTGGCTTGTATGTACTTACACTGGTTTACGTGCCATGTTGATGGGGACAAGAGCCTCTTTCCCACAACCCTGGGCTGTAGTTGTGGTGGTCTGCGGGTGAGGGGCTTATCGGAATCTGAAAGCCCCCTTTAGCAAGGAGGCCCCCAGATCCCGGCCCCCCACGTGAATGAGTATGGGGTACATGGTACCACTACCCATTCACAAAAAAAAGCTGTAGTGTGAAAAAAGACAGGAGACATTATTTGACAAGTCCTTTATTAAAAGAAGGAAAATAAAAGAATGTCCCCCAAGTAGATCCAACGTCAATCACGATGCCAGCTGCCGCCGCTCCGAAGAGAATAAAATAAATCTCCGCTACAGACGCTGGCCCCTGGCTGTCTGCCTCTGAGCTGGTTTGACAGTTCTTAAATATGTAAGGGGCGGGGACACCCGGTGACATCACCTGTGTGACCCCACCCCGTGTGACATCATTGACCGGGGCATGCTGATCACGGATGTCATGCAGGGGCGGGGGTCACATATGTGATGTGTTTCATTTATTTCATGCACTTGATCGTCAGTGCAATGACAATAATAATAATGATGAAATATTTGCAACTAGTTAACTAATGAATTTTTGGAATTTTATAACTTTTATTAGTGCATTCACTAACTGCATTTATTTATGAATGAAAAAATTTTTTAGCATTTTTTTTAGCACTATTTGTTTCCCTTTGTGTATATATATTGTGTTTTTATATGGTTCTATGTAAAATTTGATGATCATGTATTGCAATTGATTGACACCCAGGCCCCTCCTCCCTGCCCATGACAGCCCAACCCTTAGGGGAGGGCCCTATTTCAGTCTGGAGGCATAAATGGGAACACACACTCTCAGTCCAGTCAGCTCTGAGGAAGAAGGCACGTCCTTCGAAACGCGTCAGCTGTACTGAGTGGCTTCCTCCATGACGGGATTCGCATTGGCATCTTGCCTTTAAAGTCCCCTTGAGGACTTACATGCTTGTTTTTATTCGCTGTTTGTGAGTACCATTCTTTTATTCAATAAATTTTTGGTTACTGAGGTAATGCGCAAGGTTGGTGCGCTTCTCTTTTGTTGTTCTCCTTCACAGTTTTGTTTGGGTTTCCCCAGCCTTGATGTGGAGCTGCACGACCTTGTCTATTCCGGTGGTCCCTTCCTTTTGGAGTTTGATTCCATCTACTTACCACCGGCCTGGGTTCCGGAGCGCAGGAGATATTGCATTTGGTTCACTGGCCAGGAATGAGTCATCCAACTGCGAGAGGTCCTCTCTCTCTTTTTCTATATTTCATTTATTTCATGCACTTGATCGTCAGTGCAATGACAATAATAATAATGATGAAATATTTGCAACTAGTTAACTAATGAATTTTTGGAATTTTATAACTTTTATTAGTGCATTCACTAACTGCATTTATTTATGAATGAAAAAATTTTTTAGCATTTTTTTAGCACTATTTGTTTCCCTTTGTGTATATATATTGTGTTTTTATATGGTTCTATGTAAAATTTGATGATCATGTATTGCAATTGATTGACACCCAGGCCCCTCCTCCCTGCCCATGACAGCCCAACCCTTAGGGGAGGGCCCTATTTCAGTCTGGAGGCATAAATGGGAACACACACTCTCAGTCCAGTCAGCTCTGAGGAAGAAGGCACGTCCTTCGAAACGCGTCAGCTGTACTGAGTGGCTTCCTCCATGACGGGATTCGCATTGGCATCTTGCCTTTAAAGTCCCCTTGAGGACTTACATGCTTGTTTTTATTCGCTGTTTGTGAGTACCATTCTTTTATTCAATAAATTTTTGGTTACTGAGGTAATGCGCAAGGTTGGTGCGCTTCTCTTTTGTTGTTCTCCTTCACGGAGGCAAGATAGGCTTCAGGGCTTGGCTAAAAGTGGACAGAGTAGGAGATAGTCAGACAGATTGGGGTAGGGAATTCCATAGGATAGGGAGGCTCGGGAGAAGTCCTGCAGGCGGACATGAGAGGAGGTGACAAGGGAACTAGAGAGAAAAAGGTCTTGGGAGGAACAAAGAGAGCAATTTGGTTGGTATTTTGAGACTAGGTTAGTGATGTTGCGGGGGGCAGAGTTGTGGATGGCTTTGTGAGTTGTTGTTAGTATTTTGAATTTAATTAGTTGGGAGAGTGGCAGCCAGTGCAGGGCTGGGAGGCAGGGAGGGGAGGCAGGCTGGTAAGATTTAGCTTCAAGGAGCAGAAAAAATATGCTGATAACAGCTTGTAGGAACTTAAAAAACCGCTAGTGTGCATACAGCATAATAATGATTTTACGGTTCGCTCACATGTGCTTTGCTTTTTGAAGTTCGATCTGCATTTGTCTTGCCTGCCCAACACCTGCTTTAACCCCTTGAATCCTGTAGTAGTGAGTGCAATGCATTCTGTTTTCAGGGTGCATGCAGAGTGACCCCATTCACTTAAAAGTGACAATGGGTATAATTTCTGTTGAAAAGCCAAGTGTTCCAACTGCAGCACGTGTACACTCTCGGCTGCTAAAGGGGGAGCAGTTGGGGGGTAGTAAAAATTATGCAGCTCAACCAAAGGGGTTTTATTGCCCCTCAACTGCTAGTGCTAGTTTAAATTTTATGGAAAACCTATTATAAAATCATCAGCACCATATTTTTATTCTACTGGTCCTGTGCTTACAGAAATTGTATGGTTTAGGGGTATTTTACAAACTCTGAAAGCTGAACATAAAAATGTGTGATACATGATTAAAAAATGATGCGGCTCAACACAGGGGTTTTATTGCCCCTCAACTGTTAGTGCCAGTGTAAATTTTATAGAAAACCTTTTAAAAAAAATCATCAGCACCATCTTTGTATTCTACTGGTCCTGTGCTTACAGAAAATATATGGTTAAGGGGTATTTTACAAACTCTGAAAGCTGAATGTAAACATTTGTGATACATGATCAAAAAATGATGCCGCTCAACCACAGGGGTTTTATTGCCCCTCAACTGTTAGTGCTAGTGTACATTTTATAGAAAACCTATTACAAAATCATCAGCCCCATATTATTATTCTACTGGTCCTGTGCTTACAGAAAATTTATGATTTAGGGGTATTTTAAAAACTCCAAAAGCTGAACATAAAAAATTGTGATAAATGATTAAAAAATACAGGAAAATAACAAAAATTGTCTGCCCAGCTGAGCTTTAAAGTACAGAGCAGGACACGGCAGTGAAAGGGATGACCCCTTCAAAAACTACCTTGAAGTTGTTGTATAGGCTCAACGTTTTTTACCTTCATACATTCTATGCATGAAGGTAAAAAACCTTCTGTGTGCAGCAGCCCCCCTCAACTCCCCCCAATACTTACCTGAGCCCCATCTCAATCCAGTGATGTGCATGTGAGCCTCTCCTCCCCGAGTCTCTCCTTTCTCATTGGCTGTGACAGCTGAGGTAGCCATTGGCTCCTGATATTGTCAATCATAGCCAGTGAGCTAGTGAGGATGGGGGTACAAGTTGCACTCTGTGCGTGAATGGACACATAGAGCAGTGGCTCGGGAGAGATCCTGCTCTGGTGCCTTTATAGCAAGCTGCTTGCCATGGGAGCACTAGGCAGGAGGAAGAGGTCAGGAGTGCCAGTGGGTGACCCGAGAAGAGGAGAATCAAAACCACTGCACAGAGAAAGTATGACATGCTTGCAATTTATAAACAAAAAAAACAAACAAAACAAACCCGCCTTAAATATCACTTTAATTTTACCTTCCCTATTGACTCCAATGCATTTCAACAAAATCAAGTTTTCCTATTTTTTGCCAAAATGTCATCTTAATTAAAACCTTCAGTTTTTTCACATACCTAGTGGTATGTACTGTGACCTTGCAGTGTAGAGGTCCTTGGTTCTGTGTGTTACTGGTTGTTCTGGTTTCCATTTTCAACCTAACATGTACTATTTGGTGAAATTATTTCTGGAAAAAAAAATGATTGTAGAATCTTGTGTATTTCTGTATGACTGTGAAAGGACATAAGACTGTAAGCTCCTGTGGTGCAAGGACTGATGAAAATGTACTATGTGCAGCATTTTGTAATTCAGTATGTTGGTACTATACTCTTGCATTTGAGTAAATTTCTTCTTAGTTTTAATAATTATTCTTTTAGATAAACAGTGCACAGTTCCCGGATGTAATTTAACAGATGAGTACATAAAGTTTTTAGCGCATACTGCTGGATTATGCTGGACTGTTGCTGTAGGCTTCTGACTTTTGAATTTCTATCAAAATGAAAAATGCACAGCAGATTTAAAAGGCTAGACAATCGTTCCAAGAATTGAATTTTTTCTTTCTACTGTTCAACCTCTGGACCTTGATGTTTTGTGCCAAAGAACACAGATTTATTTTACAAGACAAGCGGTGCTCTTTATCTCTGGTTTTTTTTTTTGGATAGATGCTAGATTTTTTCCAAGTTAGTGAAGCTTGATTGCTACTGGTGAATGAACTTTATTTACAGTAAACTTTATCCAGAGTTAAAAGCTTATTCAATAACCTGGCATATGAAGAAATAATGATGTGCAGAGCTACATCCATAGAAACCAATTCAATTTGAACTATCTGCTGTCAGATTAAAGGAGGATTCTATTTTATATTTTTGATGCTTTTCAAGGAATATTAAAGCGTATTCCAAATTTGCAGTCAATTTTGAGAAAACCCCACTAAATGTTTGTTAGGTGCTCCCATTCACACAGCATGCATATTTTTTCTTTTTTTTTTTACCTTTTAGACCACTGGTTGTCACCTTATGAGCTAAAGGAGGCCTCAAATGTGACCACACATAATGTTCACCATATATAATGCTTGAGACAACTGCAGACCTAATAGAAGAAATGAGGGTCAGAGAGTGTGGACATGCTACATTTTGGCTGGGGATATGCTGCAGAAGATAACATGAAACTGGGAACATATTACATGAGGCTAGCAGAGATCAATGCTATTACCTTAATCAATGTTCCTACTACAAATTGCTGAGATTCGAGGGGCGCACTTCATATACCAAAGGACCGCAGGTTGGGCACCAGAGTTAGTTCTCAGAAAAAGGTGTCATGGCTGACTGCAACAATGCCAGAGTGAGTCTGTCCCAAGTCTGTCCTCATTGCCATGCAATGCAATAAGCTTAGTCTCTACACCTCTTAGTTAAGACAGACAATTTTCAGATCTAATTACAACTGCAATGAAGATCTGCCTGCACAGTACAGACAGGGGTAATCAAGACAAACACAGCTGCCCAGCCTCATAAACAAAGAGAACTATGTAGGAGTTTTCCTTGCTGTAGGGTCCAAAATAGAGCATCTAATAAAGGTAAATGACAATTTTTAAACATTTTTTTATTTCATGTAAATGGGGACATGTAACAAATATAAAATAGGTGTTATCCCAAATTGGCTGCAAAATACACTGTAAAATGCCAAATGTTTTGGCTGATATAGAGAACTGATTCCCTATCAAGGTTATTTTTGCTGTCTGTGTCTCGGCTATGTAGATTCATAATATTTGTGATGGTCGCCATGGACAAAAAGTGATAGGAAATCCTACAAAGTACGCAGAATTTTCTATTTCTGGCACTGACATTTCCCTCTGGGTTCCCAACCCAAGCTCATCCTAAAGCTGCGCTAAAGCATAAGTGACAAATACAATCATAAAGTGCTTATGTGAATAGAAGTGTTCATACAATATTCCAGTGAAATAAATCAAATAAAATGTCTCAGATCACATAGAATCATAAAATCATAAAAACTCTAAAATTCTGAATATAAATAGTGGATAGTCTGTGGCACTGCAGGTCACAGAAGTGCCAAGTCATATTTGTGTGCTTATTTAGCATTTAATGGTGATTATACCTAGTCCGTGGCACTACAGGTCACAGTAATGCAGTAAGTGTGCCCCTG
Organism: Staurois parvus; assembly: GCF_062004578.1. Classification (NCBI taxonomy): domain Eukaryota; kingdom Metazoa; phylum Chordata; class Amphibia; order Anura; family Ranidae; genus Staurois; species Staurois parvus. Next base: position 232,220 of record NW_028318236.1, read on the forward strand.
AAGACGTGCATGTGCACGAAACGCGTTGGGTGGACCCTTACGTGGTGATGTCACGCCGCTGTGGCCGGGGCTCGAAGCAGTGGCCATTTTGGTATGATTTTATGTATTTAACTCTTTGCTGTATCCACGTGGATTGCTTTTAACTATTTACAATAAATACTACACTATATTGTCATACCTTCGGCTCCTGTGGTAAGCTTCTCCCCCTAGGAGGATCCTTTGCTGGTTTTGCATAGCCCTGACCCTGGAGAAGTCTGGTTCCTATTTATGGCTTCCTGAGACCCCAATAAGGATCAGTATTAATGCTAGTGTACAAGTAGTGTTCTGGTGAGTGCACATCCCTATAAGGTGGTGTATTCCCATGTTGGATCATGAGCACTCTTGAGCATCCCAGCTGGTATTGCTGCACCTTGTAGTTCCACGAACACCGGGCATTGCTGTGACCTGTAGTGCCATGGACTAGGTATAATCCCCATTATTGCTAAATAAGCACACATATATCACTTGGCGCTTCTGTGACCTGCAGTGCTATATTCAGAATTATAGAGGTTTTTTTTATGATTTTATGATTCTATGTGATCCAAGACGTTTTATTTGATTTATTTCACTGGAATATTATATGAACACTTCTATTCACATAAGTACTTTATGATTGCATTTGTCACTTATGCTTTAGCGCTTCACCTACATTTGAATTAATTACTGTGGGTTTGTTACCTTGCCTTTTGGGCTAGCGGCTACCATATTATCTGCGCTCGCCTCATATCTTGTGTTATATCATCCTAAAGTTTGCAACAGAAAAATGGAAATTCTGCCAGTTAAACAGGGACTGGCCAAATTCCAATCCATGTGTGGCCACTCATTTTAACGATTGACTTTTTACGAAGGGATTGTTAGAACATTTTTTCTCAATCAGTGGCTGCAACCAATAGGCTTCGGATGCTGATCAGTGTATTATGAAAGTGGAAAGTCGTTGCTGTGAGAATACGTCTCAGTGGGAAAGATTTCTCTATCCACCTCACTTGTGTGGATGGAGGAATCCATTTTTTTTGGTTATCCAGAAAAAAAAAAATCCAACTACGGCCTGCTTTTCTCCTAATAAGAGATCATACAACTTTCTCATTAGACCACTGACGTCACTGGAGTTGAAGATTCCCATCCCAAAATCCCCACTGGATCCAAGGGACCTAGGGGGATTGAGAAGAGCACGCGCTGTTCCTCTATTACGGGAGGGGGGATGGAGGGGGGCACACTGTGCCAGCAGTGAACTAGTAAGACATCCAATGGACCATTCATACAGGTTCACAAAAGGAATATTATTTGCCCAGTGCAGTGTGTAATGGACTCCACTCCACTGAATCACCTGGTGCGCAAATTTTCCATTACATGCTCATCTCTAACCACAATACACTTAATTCTATTTTCCTCCTAGATAAACCATCTTACTGTAGCAACCTGTTTCTCTTCCTTTTCTTTCTTTCATTCCACAGTGGTTTATCACTTAAATATAATGCCAAACAAGATTTCCCACTAGAAAATATGATACACTATATCATTATATCCGTATTTGGCTTGGAAATGCAAACCTTAACAAATCTGAAAATCCCATAAGCATGAAACACATTACAGGATACATACAACACTTCCATATAGAAAATGAAACGGCGATATGCGGAGAATGGGTTTGCTGTAATTCAATCTGCTTCTGACTTACCGGTGATTTTCTCCGTGCTATATTTATCAAGAGAAAATCCATTCTGGCACCTATTGGATTTTTTTGTGAAGACTGGATAAGCACATAAACATTTTAACTAACTCTTTAGACTACATCATATGTGAGGTTCAGTAGTGTACTTTAAAGTGAACCTGCACTATCCCAAAACCAATTAAAGGAGGAAGTGCTCAGGCTTGTAATTTTTCCACATGGGCCCCACTATTAAGAGGTACTTCCTTTAATGAGTATAATTACTAGAAAGGTTTGTCCTTTTTGCTGAAATTGCATTGTGAATGTTTACTTACTGTACAAACAATACTTAGATAGTTTTGTTCAATGGTACTATGCAGTAAAGGTTAAACTGCAGTTAGTAAAAATAAGACACCTCCATCACGGAGTGACTTAGACACATTACTTTCAAGCGCTTTGGAATTAAAATTTCATTTTGCTGCCTTGGCACAGTACTGCGCTCCGATTTCCTGCCCCTCCCCTTTCACTTCTAGTAAATCTTTGAAGTACTGTACTTGGTACATTGTGCTGACAAATGCAATTATCATATTACATTGCAATGGGAAGCAGCTGCAACAGAATCACAAAGCATATGCCACCCGGGACCAAGAGAAAGAGAATTTTCCTTAAATAATACACTAGTAATAGATGTTGTGATCCAGCATAGCTTTCTTCGAGTTCTTTGTTGCTTGTGATGTTACACGGCTTAGTAGGATGACACAGGAATAATGGGAAGAATAGGCTCTGATCCAGATTAGGGATGGGTAAATTTGCCCAGAATTAATTGGTAGGGGGGTTCAAAAATCCAATTTGAAATCTGTGAAAACCACACTTAGCAGTGAATCCAACTATAGTCTATGGGTGACAAATCTTGGTACCAAATTCTGGCCATTTTGAAGGCTAAAAGGCAAGCTAATCTAAAAAAAGAAAAACATAGGAAACTGGGCACTGCCATGCTGGTGCAAATGCCACACATTAAAAAAAAAAAAATTACAAGAGAACAAGGTCCTGTTCATGCAACATGAAATAAAAAAACACAACTATTTCAAATAACAGGCTTGAAGAATGTCTAAAAGCTATATGGTGTTTTTCAGAAGCAACATGTTTCTAAGGGTCATTGTGTGCCCTGGCAGCATATTTTTTGGCTGAGAAATTACCAAGCGCAGCAACCCAATTCACTTTCATATGATTGATTACTTTTTTGTTCAATACATTTTTTTATTGAAAGATAAATACTTCTAAGGTGGCTTGACTGCTTTGAGTAGTAATACAAAATACTATAATTTTTGGCAGAAAAAAAAATGGTATTGCTGATGCACTCTATTGCTCCCCTTCCATTAGTTCTGCCAAAACCCTATGACAGGATATTGTGGGATTGTTTGAGCACTGCAAGAGAAGCCACAAGCAGAAGTTGCAGGGAAGAATATACTGTAGATCAGGGGTGTCAAACTGGCGGCCCTCCAACTGTTGCCAAACTACAAGTCCCATCATGCCTCTAACTTTGGGAGTCACGCTTGTAACTGTCACTCTTGCAATTCCTCATGGGACTTGTAGTTTGGCAACAGCTGGAGGGCCACCAGTTTGACACCTCTGCTGTAGATTATATATTGTTTTTCTATATCTCCTTGCCTACCTATCAATCCTTAACTATATATCCTATCTATTGATCTTATTTATCATATCTTATTATTATCATTCTACTTGAACAACCCCCCCCCCTGTGTATCACCCGAGGATAGTCCCTTCACTGGGTAAATGTAAGGGTTGCAACCACTTTAACAAAGAGTTTTCATAGGAACACATATAGAGTTCACCATTAAAGGGGCTTCAAAATGAACAACAGTGGTATGTGTAAAAAAATGTTTTAAACTTTATTAGTTACAAAAGTAGTAATGAAATATATTTCAAAAACCTTCCACCATGTACCAATTAAAACACAGTGACAATGCTGTCAGATGTAAAACAAAAACATAGCCCGGGCTCACAGGCACACAACACCATGCATACTTGGCCACTCGATGGGAAGAATTCATGCTATGCAGCTAAGGCTGTCAGCATGGGGTAACTAGATGAACTGGTGCATGTGGCACGGAAGCCCATGCACGATGAAGTAATGACAAGGAAAAATGATATAAAGAGAGTGAATGCAGGATTTGAGATTGGCTCTGAGGTAGAGCTCCTCGAAACGTGTCAGACATTTTGAGGGTCCTCTCACGATTTGGAGCTGATCCGGCTATTGGTTGCTTTGGACTTTGATATGCTCTTTTTACCACAGTCGTTTGTGAGTATATATTTACCTGGATACAATATAGCTGTTATTTTTTATTATTTCCCCGACCCTTAGAGGGCAGCAAGTCCTATGCCAGCACAAGATGCGCTAAAGACCTGACACGTTCCATGATTATACAGCACTCTTAAGCGCTCACTCTTGTGATGAAGTAATGATGTCAACGCGTATCGCTCACCTAGTTGCACAAGCTTCTTCAGATACATATATGGAGTGAAGATCTAAGTACATATACAGTATAGAGGGTGTATCACTGGATGAACCCGACTGAATCCTCATAATATGAGTTTTTAGTGTGTATGAATCTTTTATCCATTACTCTATTCTCCAGAGTGGCTACTGCTGGTTTTCTGCTTCAGCCGCATAATCCTTTTTACCATGTGCCTAATAGGCATTAGTATGCATGGTGCTGTGTGCCTGTGAGCCCGGGCTATGTTTTTTGTTTTACATCTGACAACGTTATCACTTGTGTTTTACTTAGTGCATGGTGGAATATTTTTGAAAACGATGTCATTACTACTTTTGTAACTAATAAAGTTTAGAAAGTTTTTCATATATAGCGCTGTTCTTTTTGGAGCCCCTGGTGAACTCTGTATGAGTTTCCATGAGCACTGTTTATGCTAGTATTCTTTGAACATCATCTAATTATCAGTTGACATTGGTGAGCCGGTGTTTAATTTGTCTATATAATTGCTTTAGGCTGCTATTTTTTTTAAACATATTTTGTTGATTTTTACAACCACTTAAAGTGCTTCATTTCTGTCATGTTGCATATGGAGCCATGATATCTTTCTTTTGCTCTCAGGAGGGTTGGGATAGAGCCTACCAGCACTCTTGAGGAGACCACCTATCAGAAAGAGTTCAGCAGCAATGAAGCAGCATTACTCTTTGAAGGGCCAGCAGCAGGTGCTTTCTGCAGGTCCCAGTGAGCAATACGTAGGTGATGTGTCAGAATGCATTTCGGTAGCAAGGAGGGGAGAGCAAGACATGCCTAATGGTGGGGCAGAAGTGGGAGTGCAATGAAATGCTGGAAAAAGGCAGTGAAGGGACGTCACAGTGTAAAGCAAGCACGAGCTGCCATCTGGAACTATAAAGAAAAAGTTGCATAATAATCACCCCATCAGTCTGGTGATCCAAGCCCTTTCCAATAAAATCTAGTGAAAATTTCCAGGCTAGGGTTGCCCAAGAGTAGCTGATTTGCAGCCCCATTTCATTTTTCTTTTATTTCTTTCTTTTTGTTAACTTGTATTATTTTAATTTTTGTTAATTGTTATTCTTGTACCTGTCTATATTTTTTTCCTTTTTTTTTTTTATTGATGTGGTGATTAGACTGCACACAGCTGAAGTCAGGCACTTTTGCTTTGAAATTATAATATATTTCTTCTCCTAGGCAATCAGTAACCGGTTCTATTTTTTCTACTTGATATTTATTTATTTTATTATAGTCAGGGCACTGTAGGCATAGCTTCAGAGGGAAAACTTACTGCCCTTCCACAATGCAGGGGAAAGGGCAGGCAGCAGGAAAATTTAAGTGTAAAATCCAATGTCCACTATTCCCCAAAGAAAAGCCAACCAGGAAAAGAAAAATGGCAGGTAAGCTTAAAAGGAGGGGTAGAGGTGTTGCCACATGAAGATAGAACCATCCCTCCATTTTATTATACTGTGTTCAGCTAAAAAAGCTAGAATTACTATAACTGTAAATTATTGTTACATTTTATTGTGCTTTACCAAGCCACAAATATTAAGGCATTATTGCAATGATTATTTTTGGCTATCTGAAGGTTTTACATTCCCATTAGGGCAGTCTGAAATAGAGACACCACTCCACACCAAGCAATTTGTAGTTACTTGGGACGTTCAATTACATTTCATGTGGTTATGTGGTTACATATGCTGTTTTATTCATGGGCCAGTGCAGCTAAAAGCCTGCTGCTTGTAATATTTCAGTGTTGATTTGTAATACAATATCAAGTCTTCTATTAGATATGTTGCATCAGTAGTTCCATTTGTGTGAATAATGTGTCTGAATTATATACATGTGATGGTGAGATCCAAAAGGTTAAATGTAATTGGAGTCTACACTTTTTAGATCAGTGCTATTCAACCTAAAAGATCTCAAGGGCCATGTTTACAGGTTAAGTGAATGAACCACTCTTAAATGAACAAAGCAATACAGCAATAGGGCTGTTGGTTCAAATCCCAACCATGACACCACCTACCAGGAGATTGTATGTTCTCCCTGTGCCTGTGTGGGTTTCCTCCAGGTACTCTGGTTTCCCCCCACACGCCAAAGGCATGCTGGTAAGTTAATTGGATCCTGTCTAAACTTGCCCTAGTATGTATATGTATGAATAGGAGTTAAGGACCTTAGATTGTATCCTCTTTGAGGCAGGGACAGATTTGAATGTACAATATACATGTAGAGCGCTGCATTGAAAATGCTATATACTGTAAGTATCTGTAATAAATAAATAATACAAATATATTTTTGTGTTTTCTGGAATTGCAATTTTCTACACAAAAAAGATGTACTAAAACTAAAAGAAGTCTATTTTTTATGTAACAGTTAGATTTAAGGTCGTTGTAAAGACTTTAGGTTTTTTTAGCCTAATACCCCCCAAATATTTACCCAACTCCTCTTTCAATCCAACGCTGTGCTCCACACAGGCACAGAAGTGACATTGGAAGCCCTTGGCTCCTGCTGCTGTCAATCAAATCCTGTGAGGAGGGAGTGCGGGTGGTTTAGGGCTGAGCGGCACTGTGTGTGTGTCTATGGACACACAGAACCCAAGTTGGGAGCGTGCCTGCACAACTGCCCCATAACAAGCGGCTTGCTATGGGGACAGACACAGAAAAAGAGGAAACAAAAGTGTCAGCAGTGGACCCCAGAATAGGAGGTTTGAGGCTGCTCTGCGCAAATCAATTGCACAGAGCAGGTGAATATAACATGTTTGTTATTTTTTAATTTAAAAAAAAAATGCCTTTAAAGGATAAGTTCACCTTTGGGAACATGTTACATGTTCCACCCATTTTTAGGGTGGAACATGCAAAATGTTCCCATAGCTGCAGCCACCGCCCCCCCCCCTTCCCCCCCCAACAGATAATATGGGAAGATGTTTCCCCATACTATCTGTCAAATTTGAAAACAGTGCAGACATGTGTGGCTCCACCCACACGGCTGCATTATTCATTCATGGACTTCCGTGAATGAATGAATTCTCAAGAACGACTGTCGGCTTTTAGTTTTCAATGAACTACCACGGCTCTGAGGAGCTCCATGGTAGTTCATTGAAGCTTCCAGTCAGTATATTTGCTTGGATGTACATCCCGTACGGCAAGTAAATATTCCGACAGGTCTGCAGGAGACCTGCATGGCATCAGCGATCTACTGATCACTGGTGCATTGCTTTCCAGGCTCCTGTAGACAAAAAAAATAAATGCAAAAAAATGTGCATTTATTATTTTACCTGCAAAAAATGTGCATTTATTATTTTTGTCCAAAAAGTGAACTTATCCTTTAAGCTCCAGAACGTTTTACCCCCTTCATGACCAGGCCATTTTCTTACCTGCAAAAAAATTGCATTTATTATTTTACCTGAAAAAATGTGCATTTATTATTTTTGTCTAAAAGGTAAACTTATCCTTTATTAATGCTATAAAACAGCCATTGTCACTAGGATAAAAAGTATACATTTGAACATTTTATTCTTTAATTTGTCCCATTTATAATATTGCTAAAATGATGATTCTGGTAAAAAAGCATGGCAAAATTATTTATAAACATATTTAATTACTTTAGTGAACATACTTAATGGAGCTCTTCAGAGCTCTGTGCTGCGGCTGTTACTCCCGCGCGCATGCTGGGAATGACGTCATCAAGGCTCGGCCATTCAAACAGCCAGAGCCCATGAACCCAGAAGGAAGACCAGGTGAAGATGGAAGCCCTGACAGGGACATTTCTTATATTGGGATTTATTTATTTATTACTGGTAGGGTCTCTTTAATAACTGACGTCATATGCAGCTTAAAGTGGTGGCCCATAGTATATGCCATGCACATAATAAATACCATGTAACAAAATTATTGTTACGTTGTATTTACTGAATGAAAGTCATTTTCTGAATGAAGTTTCTGAACATTGTGCGGAAAATTAACAAAGAGTGGTGCAAGCACAAGCAAAATCCACTTTGTTAAAGCGGTATTAAACCCAAAACCAAAAATGCAATATATTGCAGTGTACCGATGAATAGATGTGATGGCTAACAAACTGATAAGGAAAATGGTGTAGCACTGTGTATACTGTGATATAATTAACCTCTTCACGCCGGCTGCACACAAATGTGCGGCCTCCCGGCGTCTGGGCCTAGACGCCGAGCTGCACATTTGCGTGCAATTAAAAAAAACATGTGCTGAGAGCGTGCACCCTGCGCGCTCCCAGCACACATGTCCGGTACTCACGGAAAGGTCCCGGTCTGCTCTTTCGAGCGGGACCTCTCCCGATCATGTGACCGCCATGATGACGCCCCGCCTGTCACGCCTCCTGGCTTCTGAAACTCTTAAAGGGCAGGGAGGCGCCAGTGGGAAGGGGTTAAAATAAATGGCGAAAAACAATAAAAGATGTAAATAAAAGTAACTTGGATCAATTATTGGTGTGACACTGTGTATGATCAAAAAAAAAGATGTGAATAAAAAGTTAATTCAAATATATATGAAGTATGGAGTATACCATGATTCAAACAAATAGAGAAAAAATGTGAATGCATTAATGTGACATGGAGACACTTAAAGTGAAATCAACAGTGACCAAATCATACACCGTGACAATAGCAATAATAAATTATATATCACAAAGTCCCAAGGATAAATGAAAAGTGCTACATGTCAAATCTTCAACCATATACAGTATAATTTGCGTGCTCAAAGCTTGTGCCAATCTATCCGTCACCATCTGACATGCACGCTCACCTCAAATATTTGACCCTCAAGAAGTCATAGAGCATAATGTATCACCGGATGATCCCAGGCAGGATGGATCTCTCCCTCTGGCTGGACACAGGGTCAGCTCCCACCGTAATCAATCACTAAATGGTCAAACACCTTTAAGGGAATCTTCAATGGCTCATATGAAAGAAGTCAAAGAGAGAACTTCCATAGTGTAGTATTTTTAAATTTATTAAGGAAATCCAGAATGCCAAAAGGCTACTTACACTTTAAAACAGGGTCACAGACCAATCAGGCATGTACTCTGTATTCCCACAGTTAAGGTATACAATCAAGGAGTCCAAAGATGCCATCTGTGCGTAATGACGTCACCACACTCTAGTCCGGCGTGTTGAGTCACGCTACCACATGACTTCTTCAGGGCTGCATTCATTTTCTTTTTTTTAGGAATTTTCCCTGTTTTCATCTGATGATCTGGCCAGTAACACACCTCCTGTATTAGAGAGCCCCCACTCTGGATGCAGGAGCACAGGGGGCACCTTAGGACAGCAGGATTGTCAGTCTTGGGAAGAGGGCAGTGTTAAATGGACCAGCATATTTAGATACACTAACAAATTGAAGCCAAAGTCCAGCTAACACTTTATAACCAGTTACAGCAAACTGTTTTTTTTTTTGAGATAAAGTTTTTACACAAATAAAAAAAAGCTGATCATTGAGGAGGTCACTAAGGTCTTCACTGAATCCCGCCACACCACTTGCCCCCTTGACCCTATCCCCTCACAACTCCTCCGGTCACCCCCTTCCTCCATCATTCGCTCCCTCACCCACATCTTCAATCTCTCCCTCTCTACTGGCGCATTCCCCTCCCCCTAAAGCACGCACACATCACCCCCATACTCAAAAAACCCTCCCTGGACCCCACTGACCTGAACAACCTTAGACCCATCTCCCTGCTGCCACTCACTTCCAAGCTCCTTGAGCGTTTAGTCTACAATCGCCTAAGTGCCCACCTCACTGACAACAACCTCCTTGATCCACTACAGTCTGGCTTCCGTCCCCTACACTCCACCGAAACCGCCATGGCCACTACTCTGTCCTCCTACTCCTCGACCTCTCCACGGCCTTTGACACAGTCGACCACCCCCTCCTCCTTACTAAACTACACTCCCTTGGCATCAGGGACTCTGCTCTCTCCTGGTTCTCCTCTTACCTATCCCAACGCTCCTTCAGTGTTACCTATAACGCTGCCAGCTCCCCCTCTCTCCCCCTCTCTGTTGGAGTCCCCCAAGGCTCTGTCCTCAGACCCCTTCTCTTCTGCATCTACACCTCCTCCCTTGGCAAACTGATACACTCCCATGGCTTCAACTATCACCTCTATGTCAATGACACACAAATTTACCTCTCCACCCCTCACCTTACCCCCTCACTCTCCGCCCGCATCATCCACCTCCTAAACGACATATCAGACTGGATGTTGCTCCATTTCCTCAAGCTAAACCTTTCCAAAACCGAGCTCCTGGTCTTCCCCCCACCCTGTGCCCCCCCCCATCCTCTCCATCACGACTAGCAATGCCACCATCTATCCCACCCCACACGCCAAAGTCCTGGGTGTGACCCTGGACTCAAACCTTTCCTTCCAACCTCATGTCCAATCACTATCAAATTCATGCAGGCTTCACCTCCGCAACATCTCCAAGATACATATGTTCCTCACCCCAGACACTACTAAACAACTCGTTCACTCCCTTATTATCTCACGCCTGGACTACTGCAACTCCCTTCTCACTGGCCTACCCAAACACATGCTATCCCCGCTCCAGACTACCCTGAACTCAGCAGCTAGACTCATCCACCTCACCAACCGCTCCACTTCTGCCACCCCCCTCTGCCATCCCTTCACTGGCTCCTGATTGCCCAACGCATTAAATTCAAATTACTAACTCTGACATACAAAGCCATTCATAACGCTGCCCCAAACTACCTCACTGACCTGATACAAAATACCACCCTACCCGCACCCTTCACTCCTCACAAGACCTCCTACTCTCTAGCTCCCTGGTCTCCACCTCTCATGCCTGATTGCAGGACTTCTCCAGGACTTCCCCCATCCTCTGGGACTCCCTACCCCAATCCATCAGACTGTCACCTACCCTCCTCACCTTCAGGTGCACCCTGAAAACCCATCTCTTCAGGGAAGCCTACCCCACCCTCACCTAACAGCCGTTCTCCTCCACTCCTCCTACCACTCCATCGCCCACAGCCACTTCCTCCTTCCTCGAACCCCTTGTGTATTGTATTGTTACTGTATTGTCTCATGTACTGTCCCCCCACTCTAATGTACAGCACTGAGCAAACACTTTGGTGCTATATAAACACTGTATAATAATAATAATAATTGTGCGCACCTCTGTCAATAGTAAAGGGTTTGTCTCAACACTCTAACTGTTACATATGCAGGAGAGCTTGTAATGTTGAAAAATAACAAACTTACTGGTTGGAACACCAGGTGAGAATAAAGGACTAAATAAGAAAAAAGAATGCACCCATCACATCTAAGCATTGGTAAGCTCTAATATAATAAATGTTTGGGCTTTTGGGTTTAATATGGCTTTAATTAGCAGTGATAAATTCTCTAGTCTGTGGCTATAACAGATACAGCACAGAGGACAGAAAGCAGATGCTGTATGCCCCAATCTCTCTGCCTGGTGTGGAATGTGTTAACTCACTGCAGCCTATGCTGGTATGGTGTAATCACTGCATGGGCAGAGAGAGGAATTTGAGCTGTCTACTAACAGCTCATATTCTGAACGATGAGTTCACAATTGCCTGGAATCTGTGGCACTTTTTTATATGAAAAACTGCTGTATTCCTTCTGTTAAGGACAGACTTGTGATAGTTTCTAATTCACTCTGGGTGGTGCAGATATACCTGAAACAGGGCCACCACATTTACTCGCATGCATGTGTTGTCCCTGCCATTGGTCTGCTTTTATAGGGTTTCCTGAAAGCAGCCAAAAAGGGCAAATTTTGAGGTACTGTAAAGAAAATGAGACCCCAAAAACAGAACTAATGTGTGCTAAGCAGAGGCACCAATTAAATAAAATAAAAATGTTGGTTCCACCTAGGGCCTCATACTCTTTGCCATTGTTTGCTGTATCTGACTACAGCCTAGCATAGTGCAAAAACAACTCTGGAAAAACACCTATGAGTGTTGAGTGCGACCACCCACACTTTGCAGTCATATTCTCCACATGTGCTAAAATAGGCTGCTTGACCCTAGGACAGGTAACCAGCAACCTTATGAATGTGAGTATACCTGTACACTGATATTGCCAGGTGCTAACTATATCATTATTCCATTCTGGGACATTTACAGATGGGACTATGGTTAGTCATTTTCCCCCTAGTGCTCATTACTGGGACTGCTACATCACTTCCTGTTATTAGAGGATCCTGGGACCTGTAGTCCTACAGCCAATACATACTGTACTTCTGAGTGCTGATTGTATTACAACTCCCACAGAGTTGGTGAACCAGAAGGTTGCTTGGGGAGTAGATATATTCTGCAGCAAGGAACTGGCTTGCTTTTTTGGTGCAGGACTCATAACTGAACACAGGGGGACTGCCGTTCTCCTCCAGAGACAGTTTGCTACTACTGTGAGACTGCGGATTGCTCCGGTGGACTGAAGTAGAGGCCACTGAGAAAATAAGGCCATAAAATGTTTTAATCTTTTAACTACTGTAGGCTCTTGCAGAATTAGGAACCCCTATCTGCTGCTGTCCCCACCCTTATCTCAGATTTCCAGGACTGGCAACATATGTGAGACTGTAGTGGGCCAACCTAGAGGTACAGTATGTTTAGTGCTGCAATTTATGCGCTCTTTGCATCTCCATCTCTGGGGGGGAGATCATGATGGCTAAGGGTCTCTCTCTTTTTTTTGGGGGGGGGGATTAAGCAGCAGCCATTTGGGGTCTCCATGTGGTGGGGATGGTTGTCAGTCATCTCCATCCAAAAACATTCTTCCAACCAGTCATCTCCATCCTGCAGACACACAGTCATCTCCATCCTGCACACACTCCTCCATCCTGTCATCTCCATCCTTCACACACACCTCAACCCAGTCATCTCCATCCTGCACACACTAACAGTCGGGGAAGTCACGAGTATTCAGTGATGTAACGCGTAGGTACGCGAGTACGCAGTTTCCGGTGCGCGGTGACGCACTTCCAGCGTGCAACGCCATCTTGGTATACACAGGAAGTCCCATACACATGCAGTATACCCACACATCGGTGAGGAGGGAGAACTGCGATACATGCTGGTGAGCTATTGTCCCTTAGAGACATCAGGTTTGATCAGGGGCAACAGGAGCCCCATGAGGAGATCCACTGGAGGTCCATATGATTTAAGGATCCAGGGTGATCCTGCAAGCGTGTTGGCCCCTAGGGATCACAGGGAGGAGGTGAGGAGGCATTGCAGCCGCAAATAGAAGAAGTGTGTTGGCACAATCACAGAATTGTTGAACACTGTTGCACATTGCATGATTTTTTCCATCACATATACTATTTTTGGATATTTTTAATCATTTGAGTATAATTTTTGAAGCATGGACACTTTATTGCACTTTAGCACTTTTTTTTAGCCCCTTGTTTTGATTTGAGGGGTTGTTGATATACTATTTAAATGTATTTTATTAAGTGTGTGTACACGGTTTTTTAAATGAGAGGCACTGTTATAGATACTGTATTTATTTTGTGTGTGTGCACGTTTTTAAGCGAGGGGCACAGATATTGTTTTTTATTTGGGTCTGACACTTTACATGTTTAGCACTATTGTAGTGATGAGTTACACTATATGAATTTTTATTTTATTTTCTATTTTGTATTTATTATGAGCGCTACACTATTTATATTAATGAGTAACACTGTTTGGGTATCAGTTTTCTGAGTGTTGTCAGCTTTAGGTTAGGCACACTTCCTTTATAGCGCAGGAGGATTTTGATTCATAGAATATGTTAACTGTTGCTGTTTGGTTATTTCCATATTATCAGTGTTTTGCTTGTATGCGTTAACTTGGAAAGTACCTTGCTATACTTTGTTATATATCTACTCTTAGAAGGATCATTCTCGCAGTTTGTTATCCCTCTTTTTCTCCTTTGTTATCCCTCTTTTTCTCCTTTTCTCCCTCTCCATTGACTCATCTAAATTTGGAGGTATGCTAATAAAGATTGAAAACTGAATATTGCGACCAGACTCATCTACCTTACTAACCGCTCCGTATCCACCACCCCCCTCTGCCAATCCCTCCACTGGCTTCCGATTGCCCAACGGATAAAATTCAAAATGCTAACATTGACGTACAAAGCTGTTCATAACACTGCCCCAAACTACATCACCGATCTGATATCCAAATACCGCCCAAAATGTACTCTCCGCTCCTCACAAGACCTCCTACTCTCTAGTTCCCTGGTCTCCTCCTCCCATGCCCGCCTCCAGGACTTCTCTAGGGCTTCCCCCATCCTCTGGAACTCCCTACCCCAATCCATCAGAATATCACCTACTCTCCTCACCTTTAGGTGCACCCGGAAAACCCATCTCTTCAGGAAAGCCTACCCCGCCCTCTGCTAATTGCCGATCTCCTCCACTCTTCCTACCACTCCATCCCCCACAGCTATTTCCTCCTGTACCACCATCCCCTCCCTCCTAGATTGTAAGCTCCAAGGAGCAGGGCCCTCAAACCCCTCCTGTATTGAACTGTATTGTTACTGTACTGTCTTGTGTACCGTCTCCCATTATAATGTACAGTGCTGAGCAAACTGTTGGCGCTATATAAATCCTGTATTATAATAATAATAAAGATTGTTTATGTGATGTGATGATTTATCATGTGATGATTAGGTGCTGAAGGTGTGGAAACCTGCTCAGCGTCGAGGCCTTGCAGCCTGGGGTTGTTGATGTTAGGGTCTACTGCTGAACTATGCAAACCATCACCATGTAGAGGGACTGCTGGGACTTGCATTCTGACCTTAAGGCACCAGCATCTGGGATACCGCCATCATGAACTCTTCCATTAATGGACTCTCAACCTGTGCAGGTATGCTGGGACAGCCACAGCTATGGTTAGGTTTAGTCAGGGGAAAAGACTCCTTTTGGAACTGTTACACTGACGTTTTACAGTAAAGACTTCAAATATTGTTCTTCCTGGTCTTAAGTTATTCAAAGGGGTATAAAGGATGGAAGTAACTGGCACTCTACACAAAGCCTGCAGCTTGGGGTCAGTTAAAGGTATGCAGACAGCCTCTCCAAGAGTTAAGAGTGTGGAGTGAAGCAAGTAGTTGCCAAGGGTAACAGAAGTCTAGGAACCAGTACAAAAGCCTGTTGTGAAGCATGGTACCTGTGCAAGGCAAGAGATCCTCCAGTAGCGAGGGGGTTTCCTCTGGGACTCCCCTCCCCTAATAGTTTGTCTCCCATAGCAATGGGAGCAGATCAGCGTTTCACCCTGGCTGCCAGGTATGAGAAAGTAAGAAGACAAAGTGCACACATAAGGTCCTCACTAGGTACACTGCGGGAACCCATTCTGTCACTGGGAGTGTGGTCCTGCCTGGTGATGGAGGAAGCTGTGCCAAGGTGGAGTACCCTAGCTGGAGAAGGCCAGAAAGAAGGCTGGTTTCTCGCAAAGCCTGGTGACTCGCTTGAAGGACACAATAAGTTTTGAAACAGAGAGAGATGCTACTTACAGTGTTCCCAGGTCAGCTTAAAGGGTCTGATGAGGCTGAACATGGATCTGGATCTAAAGAGTCTGTAAGTGATCTGCTTTGTATTTGGGGCACCCAACTTTCATCTTCTTAACTATTCTGCAATAACTCTTTAAAAAGGCAAGAGTGACTAGCATCCAATGTTCTTTCCAGCCAACAATCTGTTACCAAGATAAATTCAAGCTTTTACACTATATGCATTTTATTAACTGCTTGCTTGTCGCCCTATAGCAGAAGTACTGCTACAGGGCAGCAGGGCTGCACAAAAGCACGTGTATATATACGTGATTTTGAATTTCCCACCCTACCCGTGCTGCCATTGGCAGTTACAGCTGTCAGTCACCGAGTCCCGGCCAGAGATTCCCCAGAAGCCTGTGTGTAAACAACACAGATCTCTCCACTGTCAGCATGAACAGGCTGCTTTGTATTGTTCTGCACAGCAGAGCAATACAAAGTAGCTTGTCTCCCTAGTAAAACACACACCGCACATAATGTAAAACACAGCACAGCACACAGTTAACCCTTTGATCACCCCAGATGTTAACCATTTCTAGCCCTGTGTCATTAGTACAGTGTCAGTGCTTTTTATTAGCACTGATCACTGTATTAGTGTCATTGGGATGTCAGTGGCAGTTAGTCAGTTCTCCCCTAGTGTCAGAATGCCTGCCGCAGTCCTGCAGTCACTGATTGCCGCCATTACTAGTATAAAAAATAAACAAAATTCCATATAACCTTTTTTACCTTTTTTTACTGGATATGTTTTATAGCAAAAAGTCAAAAATATTGTTTTTTTTTTTCAAAAAAGTCATTTTTTTGTTTATAGCACAAAAAATGAAAAACACAGTGGCGATCAAATACCAGCGAAAGAAAGCTCTATTTGTGGGGAAAAAAGGACATAGATTTAATTTGGGTGCAGCGTTGCATGACCGTGCAATTGTCAGTTAAAGTAACGCAGCGGCGTATCAAAAAAAATGGCCTGGTTAGGAAGGGGGGGTAAATCCTCTGGAGGGCAAGTGGTTTAAATACATACTTTTATTCATTGGCTTTATTTATTTATATGTTTATTTATTTTAATTTATTCTGCCTTGATTTAAAGTGGAAGTCCGAGGTAGCTGTGGTCCAATCACATGATCTCCAGCAGCCAGCTTCAGGAGAGAGGAAAGAGTGCTTACAAAGAATGGAATGCCTGGGTGGTGATGTCACCCATAGGCTTACTCTGGGGTATCCATTGTCTGCTGCCCTCCTCTCTCCTGAAACCAGCTGCTGGGAGAATCTAACCGGACCAGAGTACCCTGAGAATAGGTAAATATAAGCATCTTCCTTCTTAAGGGTAGTTGGTATAAGAGTTAGAAGGAGGGTTGCAGCAGTTTTAAGCTTAGTTAGCTCAAGCCTGGACTTCACTTTAAACTTTAAATGTTCAACAAGGAAAGTTTGAGCAATATCACCCATAAGTTAGTAATGGATATTCCCAATGACAGCTTACTCTACAGTGCAAACTGCCCAGAAGAGGTCAGGGTAGCTGCATCTACTAATGTACATGGTACTATACTTTGCCTTTTAGTTGTCAGCTTGCCCAGAGTTCTCCATTAAACTTCTGGTTGTTCTTCAATGCTGATAGTAAATAAGTAAGATATTTGCCGTGCCAAAAAAAAATGATACCTCCTAAGTTCATATCAGATGGTTTTTAAAAACAATTTATAGACTTTCTTTGACTCACAGCAAGACTGTGAGCTCTGCCTCCCCCCCACAGACCAATCATCACCTTTTTAACCAGGTGGCAGATAATTAGCAGCCTAAATCAAGCACGCGCCCCCTCATAGGCTGTTTCTTATTTCCACACAAGGCATTTATGCATTTTTCCACCATTTACCACTTGCATTTACAACATACACACACTTATCACTTTTATGCATCATTGAAATTAAACCCAATTTGTGAAGTTTGTGTAAATAAGAGCCAGAGCTTGAATGAAACAATGTAGCTGACACAGAATCAAGCTCTGCATCCGAAATAGGCTTGGCATAGCCTTCAAACACATGGCGGGAGGAGAGCCTGAATCGACAGTCTTTTATGTTGTGCTTTTGAATTCAAATTGCCCATTGTTTATTCAGCTGCACAGTCCAAACAGAGGAGCAAAATGAAATAAATGATAAAATCCCCAGCGTGATTGTCGAACTGCGCCACACAACATGCTTGTACTGCCGCCATTGTGTCGGTGCCAAAAGATTCCGCAGACTAGAAGGATGCAGGACTGCCTTTCTCCCTCGTCTCCATCACTCCAGTTATGATAGAGGTTGAACAATGAGGCCCATTTCTTTTTTTTTTTAAACTACAAAAAGACAGAAATGAATAAGTATTCACTAAGCTCATAACTCTAATTGTAGCTAGATAATAAAGAAGCACTGAGGATTGGTATTATAGTAGGTAAGCTGTAAACACTAAGACTGAACATCTCATGTTTCATACACATTGCTTATTTGTGTCACGTCATCTTTTAGAAATCTACCCTGAATAATTAAATAATTTGTGTATGTTAAAAAAGGACTGGTGGAATGAAGGCAACTAGGCCTCAGATCAAAGGCTGACGGACTCATACAAAGCACTGTGGTCTGGGTAGGCAGCATCCATAGAACCAAGAGTATTTAAAGATAACTTCCAGGTATGGATATTTTATCTATAGTTACATTGGTCCAGCTTGAACTAATGTAACTATGCATACACCAGTGTTTTCCAACCTTTTTTAGATCAAGGTGCCCTTCAAACGTATTTTTATTCTCGAGACACCCCATTCTAAGGTTCGGTTCACATTGCTGCACGCCAAATCATGTACTTTCTTGACATGCAGACAAATGTACTGCTCTTTATCAGATGCGCAGTGGTGCCATTAATTCTTAATGGTACCTCTATGCATTGGCAAACATGATGCATTTTTGCATGCACCAAATCGGTGCAGCATGATGACTGCATATCTGCATGACATTTTCCAGGTCATTTTTCTGACAGAGTTTCCTAATGGTGACAACAGAGAACCTGCCTGCATAATGTGTGTTGAAAGAGCCACTTGTAATGTCCATCAGAAGACCGTATGACAGCGTGAAAAAACAGAGGCACAATTGGAACACAGCAATTGCCACCAAATACCAGGATGCCAGGGAAATGACCTTCATGTCATGATCACAAGGTATTCTTTTTATAAATGCTGCAGAATTAAAAATAAAAATATTGAAAATTACTGTTGAAATTACATTAAAATATTAACAATATTATGAAATTTTACTGACTGGGTTTACATCCACTTCAAGCTGATCACAGCCACTTGTCTTTTGAAACACTTACTATATTTAAGAGTATAACTTCTTTTTAAATTGTAGTGGAACAGCTGGCATTCCTTTCAATCAATTCACATTCATATTATAAACACAAAGCATCATCTAACTGCCATAGTGAAACAAGCTTTGAATGCTAATGTACATGAAAAAACACAAGATGGATATGTCTGTTACTTTATACCATTCATCAGTTCTTTATCTAATAAAACAATTAGTATAGAGATTCATGAACTTCCTCCTTATAGTTGTCTGCTGGTAAGAAGTGACATTAAAAGGTTGTGCAGATGGGAATAAACTGACGTTTTAACAATATTCAAGATGACACTGGTGTATCTCCAGTATTTGATAATGCAGCAGAGTGGCTAAGTAACATGGCCTTGCAGTGTTGGCATATTCGTTCAAATTCCAAAAGGGACAGCATCTTCATAGAGTTGGTATGGCTTTCAACAAGATGCCTCTGCTTACTCACAACTGAAAAACTTCACTGGTCTGTTATAGGGAGCTTCAAGTACAAAAATATAGGATCTTTTGATTTAGACCAGCACTATCCTACCCTAAAGGGGATGCCATGATGGAGACAGACCACAAGCCCATTTAAAATGTTGACGGTGTTCATTCTGTGTTAAGCCCTACCTCTTGATTGTCATCTATGTCTGTTATAGGGGTATTCAGCCTCAAGTATGTAATTGTGGGGTCTTTTGATCCGGACCAGCACCAGTCTACCATAAAAAGGAAGCCATGGTGGAGATAGACCAAAAGGGGTATTTAGTAAAACTGGAGCATGGACTATCTGGTATAGCTCTGTAATCAACTTTCAGGTTTTATTGTTAAAGCTTACTAAACCTAATTTTTTTTATCAAAATAGGAAACCTATTATACTATCCTGCTCTGTGCAATGGTAATGCACAGAGTGGCCTAGAACCTTCTCATTTGTGGTCCCCTGCTGGTGATCTTGACTCCTCCTCTTTGTGTGCCCCCATAGCAAGCAGCTTTAATATGAAAAAGTTATGATTTTTGGCCCACTCTAAACAAAGCCATAACCTTCTTTTACTACCAGAAATTATTAAAAGGCCAGCTATTCTACATAATGCTTGTAAGGGGTAATCCCATATGCTGTATTTATGCATTGCTTTTCTGTGGATTCAGGTACACCCACTAACATTCTTGTTTTCCCCAGCTTGACCTATCTAGACCACTGCAAGTAGACAGCCTAACAATCATCTGCTCTCACAGTAAGCCTTTAAAGTCTAAAGCTTTTTTTAGGTTTGGAGTAGTGTCTCCAATAGGACACAGGTGGCAACAAAAATCTGATAGGGGTCTAAACTCATCTATACACTATCCAAAACAAACAGAAATATTGGCTTTAGATATACTTTAAGGAAACCGAAACGGGTATAACTGCATCCAGTTCTCTATTGTGTTTCACTGTACCCCTGTCAAGCACAACATCACCTTCATCATCGGCTAGCCCAGTGTTTCTCAACTCCAGTCCTCATCGACCCCCAACAGGTCATGTTTTCAGGATTTCCCTCAGATGAAACAGCTGTGGTAATTACTAAGGCAGTGAAACTGATCAAATCACCTGTGCAAAATAATGGAAATCCTGAAAACATGACCTGTTGGGGGTCCATGAGGACTGGAGTTGAGAAACACTGGGCTAGCCCAACATAACCTATATACTATGGCCTAATCCGCTTGCAAGGTTTCATCCCATCTCAAAGCTCCAACCAAACCCCAACCATCCCTTCAACAATTCCAACTGGAAAAAAAACGTAACTGTTATCACTGAGTAACTATGACAATTCAAGGAAGCCGTATATCTTCTGGGCTACAGTAATTAATCTGTAAAGAATTACTAATAGTTACTGAATGCTGAAATTCATACACCCAGACTTCATATGTTCATAGGTTTAGAGAACTGGATCAATCTGACAAAATCTCAGACAATTTCAGTTCCAAGTCACTTAATTGCAGCACCGAGCGACCTGTGCTGCTCTTACTATACACTGTTTACTTGCCAGTTTTCAACCATCAAGCATCTAGTAAACGAAGGAGAATTATATTTTATGTCAGTAATGCAATCTTCTTGCTAGCACAAATATATTTTAATTATGAGCACAGAGAGACTCTTAAATAGACGGCTGTAAAATGCATTTGATGTGCATTAGAAGTGTTTTGAGTGCTGCACTACACGAGCTGGTGCATATGATTTAATTTACTACGCTGGGTAACAAACATTATTTCTTGGTCCATCACATTAACCTACTGATGTGTGAGCCCATACAAGATAGGTTAGATCCTGCTTATTGTTATAATAATCTTTAGTACCACAAAGGTATTATCACTCGACACAAAACTTTACATTGTTCTGCTTTACCTCTCCTAAAGTATAGTTCCAACCAAAACTTTTTTTTCTAGTTTTAGATATTTTGGGTAAGAGCAAAGAGAAAGAGAAGAGAAAATTGGAGAAAAATAACCGTTTTCACAGCAATCGTTCGATAATCTAACCATTAGTACACAGCTTCTGACGTCCAATCATGATAGTTCAGGCAAACATGAGTGAAAATTTTTCTCATATGGTAACAAAATATTGATTTTCATGTGATTAGTATAGTATTCTTATGAATTCGTACGAGAAAGGGGCAATGAAAATAAATATTGTGCAATATGGAAAATATTTAGTCTTTTTTTGTTTATACAATAAAAAATTGCTGCTGCCGCTATGGAAACATGTTACATGTTGCACCTTAAAAATGGGTGCAACATGTAACATGTTCCAAACGTGAACTTATCCTTTAAGTGGATAATTTCTAAATCAATGACCTTGAACCAGAGGCATCCCTAGGCTTGGTGTCACCCGATGCGACAACACTTGGTGACACCCCCTTCGACGATCCCCTCAGAATGGATTGGATCTGCAGATTGAGCATAATGGATCGGAGATCCGCAGATCCGATCCATCCTGTGGGGAACATCAGCTTTCTTTACAACTTACCTTTTCTTGGAGCAGGTCCGTTGACACCCCGTATAGGTTGCATGCCGACGATCCCCGCAGGATCCGGGGACAGAACCTATACGGGGTGACACCGGACCCGCTCCAAGAAAAGGTAAGTTGTAAAGAAAATCGGCTTGCTTTACAACTTACCTTTTTGTCGAGTGGGTCCGATGTCACCCCGTGCGGTCGGTGTCACCCAGTGCAGACCGCACCCCCCGCACCTGCCTCGGGTCGCCACTGCCTTGAACATTTATAAAGATTACAAAATCAGTAGGGTTAGAACTCCTAATTTGAAAACTTGTTTCAGTTCTATGGCTGGTCTAGGCATGCTGATGTCAACCCGCACAGAATACCTGCTTACACCAGGCAGGGAGGGCCGGTGGAGCAAGTATCTAATACAGGATACACTTTCTGACCTTAGTGCTGGGGTTGAGCACTATTATAACTTATTTTATGGACTGATTTTTAATAAATTGTTTTATGCTATGGGATCTTTTTGTCTTTTCCTGTTTCTTATTGTGAAAATTATATGAATGGAAATTGTGGCTCCTGGATTACCAAGAAGCGCAAATGACCCAGTTAATAAATTAAGGGATCATGGTCTGGTGAGGGCTCATCTAATTGGGTGAATTATTCACAGCACAATTTTACGGCAGTACACAATGGTCACTTTATAATGATCACACAAGCAAAAAATAGAGGTTGTTACAGTTGTATAATTTAATGTTTTGCACTTGCACTTTGTTCAACAGTTCTATCACTGTATATATGGAGTTATAGCACTGTATATTATAATTTCTATAAGAAGCATTAAACCCTTGGATAAATATGATATCAGACAAAATACATTCTCTAATGAAGTCATTATATATATATATATATATTTATATAAAAATATTATTCTTGTTTACACCTAAATCCCACCAGGCTCGTAAACCCCAGAAAGGATGTCATTGCCCCTCACTTCATCGTCTACACTTATAGCAAGGGCATTATTTAACTTTGGTTTAAGCTGTACAGTTTGATTTTTTCTACAGATGCCCCTTACCTCTTACCTGCATAAGCAGTTTTTGGTAGAGGTGAATCATGCCTTATGAAAAAAATACATGTTAAAAATTAACCATAGCCCAATCATGGCTATGGTCAAAGCAGAACATACAGCCTTTTACTTAAACATTTTAAATGTACCTCTGATATTTATTATGACATACATTCACACAAGGAAAACAATTTGCATGGAAATGATGAATAAATTGATTTGGAAGCAATTATGTGTGAAAAATTTTTCATACAGAACGATTCAAGTATGAATTTTTGGTAATTCAAGCATGGGGGTGTTACAAAGGTGTCTGGAGACATCACCATTAGGACTTGTTTCTGAAAGCTATTCAACAGGAGTGAGCCTTTCTTTTTATAATTAGGACCATATATTATGCATTCTGGTACAACCTCCAAATATTGCAATGTGATGATTACCTCCGGAAAATAGATAGACGAGCTCTGAGAGGAAGCAAAGGGCCCTTATTCCCCAGTCTCCAAAAGCAATACCTAAAGTACAATAGTGACCTCTGAAAACAAAGTACATTCTTCAATTGTGTCTCATACTCCCCATCTCAGACACTGCAGCTCACTGTGGGAGAATTTCAGAAGTAGCAGACGTGCTGGCAGCCCTGAAATCAGTGGACAGGGCTAGCAATGGCTAGCAATGTGCTAATTAAAAAGCAATAGCCATGCCCTCTACAAAAGTTTTAAAAGTCTAAATCTGAAGCTGCATTCTCAACAATACCTGACCTTATGATCCGTGAGTGGTCCAAGTCATTGCATCGAATGGTGCCATGCCAAAACTGATTGAAAAAAGAGGAAGTCATCAGCCAGCCAAATACTGTAAATGCATATCACATATTTCATTGTGACCATTATCACACAACTTAGAAAATACTGATTTTTCAGGGCCTTCTAGGGACACCTTGAGGAAGGGATAGTGCCCCAAAACATCAGTATCCTTTAACTTATTTGATACAATACAATATGTGGTAGGCTTTTATTTAGAATACTGGTGACACTGTATCTTCAATGCAATGTCTTTTAATCCCAATGTACTGCCAACAAGCACAGCCTACATGAGGGTGACAATGCTGCTTTGATTTCACGAACAGTGCAGCAACATTGTCACAGGAATCTGCATTGGATGGACTTTGCTAGAAAAATCAACAGGTCAGAAAATAAACCAGCAACACCACCCACCAAAAATGAACAACTTAAGCATGGGCCTTTGTTTTATTGTTTTCCATTGATGGCAGTGTCACTTTTTCAACCCTTACTCCAGTTAAACATAAACATAATATGGTCTTCGCACCATCATGTCCATTGGCACCACCAGAAATTCCTAGCTGACTGATATCAAAGAAAATGACAATGGTAACACTTTGTCAGCTAGTTATTGTTCTCATCAAGATAAACTTTGGGCTTAGACCAGTATTGGTCAACTTCCTTAATACTGGGGCCTTAGGTTTGGACCCCAGCCTCACCAATGGGCTGAACATAAAACATAAAATATTCACTCTCAGCAGTAGACAGGGTATCATCAAAAGCCATGAGCATGACACAAGAAATGATCAGTAATTGAAGACATGATAAAAAGAAGAGGTAGTCAGAGACTGTGGACAGAATACAAAAGATGATCAGAGAGTGCAGGCATAACACAGGAGATGGTTGGAGAATATGGGCATCATAAAAGAGATGTTTAGTGACTGCAGGATACAAGAGATGGTCAAAGAATGCGGACATGCTGTAAGAGCTGTCAGAGACTGGGAACATGATATAGGAGTTGTTTTAGTCTGGCAACATGCATCAAGAGTCCACCATAAAATGGAGACAGGATTATAAGAGGGCAAAAGAGAAACACAGATTAATGTCTGTAGGGGTCCCAAGGACCTCACAAAAAGTACCAGATAGTCACATGTGGCCCCCGGGCTGCAGGTTGGGCACCAGGGGATTAGACCATGCAGCATCCTATCGGTATATTCAAAACATTATATGGACTGTGCAGGCTTGATAGCCTGATTGTTTAGGTTTACAGTATATTAAAACTTGTTGAAAAATTATCATAGGTCAGTAAAATATTGGTTGTGTGTCTGTCTGTCTATTCCGCCAGGTCTGTAGCCACTGTGACAAAAAGATCCATCTTTCCTCTCTAAACTACTGGTAATATTCCGGTTATTACAAAGCTGTACCCTTAGCAACCCTTACTACTACTTTCCTTGTGACATACAACCCAGATGGTCAAGGGGATGGGGCCTTGGTTGTGATGGTCTTCAAAGTATAAAAATGCCCCAAAGCCTGAGACAAACAGGAATAATCTCTGAATATTTTGGGGCCTGGCCAGGAAAAGTGAAGGTGGGCTTCCTAGTCATCGATATGTGCCAGGTTTTCACTTTTAGCAAGGAAAGAAAGATCTTGTGGGTGTTGCTGGGCAAACATATTTGTGTTGATAACAGAGACCATAGCCTGCAGGATTCCCATATTCTCTGTTTGGATTATGGCATAGATCATGTGTAGGAAGAGACTTCATATCTGATTGGTGAGTGGACTGGCCTCCTCTATGTTTTCTGTGAAGCCAGACCCTCACATCTCCATTAGACTCTAGGAAAAGTCTCTGAATGAATATCTCTATATACATATTTCTTAGCACTCATTCCAAAGAAATACATTCATAGCATTAGACAGTATGGGATCAAATACTAATTACAAATAAGTATACCAGTAAACAGTGAACAAACATCACATTTACCTCCCTCTATGAATTTACAGTCCACAATTACATACATCCAAATCATTCCAACAAGGGTATAATAATATACAATATGTACAATATCACCCGGTATCAAATATTAAACACCTGATTATTTAAATTAGGGCAAAAGAGACCACGTTATTTGAGTTAATTTGTATCTGCTATCGCTGGGGACCTTGTATACAGAATATCTCATAAATTAAAAAGAAAAATTGACTAGGCTGAGAAGAAAAATGAGATGCAGAGACTGAAGCACAGGGATGAAAGATATGCATAATAGATAGAGCTGTAAATGTTTCATGGTAATGACACAAGTGCCAAATATGAAACTTAAAATAGCCGATCTTCAATTTCCCAAGACTGTGGCAGTCCTTAGAATTAATTTTATGTTAGGTTCCAACGCCTTCAATGGTTAGTTAAGTTATAATATTTAGCCTGCATTTAAAAGATTATGGGGGAAGTACAGTTGGAGGCAGAGTAGATTAATTTGTAATGTGCTGTATATTAAAAAAAAAAGCCATGACCTTGCCAAATGTAAAAAAAAAAAAAATAGAAGTGCAAATAATTGCTTTTAGACTTATTGGTGTCAAACATCAAACATTCCTATACCATTATGTTATTGGTCTACAAACTGATTATTTGAGAAACATCATCCCATACATGGATTCCCAGTGACTTTAATACATCTAAGTGCATTTAAAAAACACCCCATACACCTTTTTCTTCAATATTTCTGCATTAAGTCATTGACACTGTTGAGCTGACAAAGACAGGAAAGCTTGCGTGCTGTTATGGGAAAGGCTCAGCAGCAGCAGGAGCCTCTCCTAGTTCTGAGTTGGCTGTCTCCAACACTCTGCAGGACCTAACTGTTATGAGGTGCTAGGAACCTTTAGATTTGCATTGGTAGTCAGATGGGAAAAACTTCAAACAAGCTCAACAGTTCTGGCAAGGCAGCTCCCACACTGCAAGGCTTCCCTCGATGGGCACCCAACTTTAGCTCAAACCATAGAAATACAGAAAGGAGCACTAGACCAAAGTCAGATGAAAGAGCCCAAGATAATTTTAATTGTTGATAAAAAAAGTTACATAAAAACAGCCAATGCTTTTCAAGGACAAAACCACTCCCCCTTCATCAAAGCTCAACACGGGACAGGATTGCTTCCAACCTTGAGGGAACATTTTGGAGAAAGCCCTTTTCTGTTCTAGCATGACTGTACCCCGATGCAGAAAGCCAGATCAATAAATAATGTTTCGACATAATGGAATAAATCAGATAGCTTGCTCAGAGCCCATACATCAACCCTAATGAGCACCTTTGGGATGATTAAAGATGGCAACTGGAAGCCAGGTCTTCTTATCCAACATGAGTACCAGACCTCACAAAACTTTTATGATTGAATGGCACACATTCCGTCAGACACCGTGCAAAATCTAGTGGAAAGCCAATCATGATGAGAAGAGGCCACTATAACTGCAAGGGTGTGCCCAATGTTTTGAAGTAGGATGTCCAACAAGTTTCTAAAGAAGTTGCGATTTTCATGTGGTCACAAACTTTTGTGTATAGTGTATATTGGGGGTAAACACCCACATATTTATATTTAACTGCATTTTTAGCTATTTGGCTGAACGTATTTAAAAATAAAAAAACTAATCCATGATAACTCATGTGGCAATGTAACAAAAATAGGGAAGTCACTTGCCAAGCAATATACATAAACAGAATATACCGAATGTTGGACCCAATAAGATACAACAAACCGTTTGTTCACATAGTAATTGAAAGATTTACATGTCTTTATTTTCATAAGTTAAACATTGGTCAGTGGCTTGAGCTATCCTAATATTTACTATCCTTTAATTTGATGTCTTTTCTATCATCAGTTGCCAAGCTGAGATGTCTTTGTGACACTAATGAGTTCTTTTTGAGTGATTGAGTACAAACATATACTATGTAAATATTTCCGGGTGTTTTGACATCAACATTGCCAACCCAGAATGGCGCATGTATTCTGATAAACTTTTCCTTCATTATAAATTCCAAAATACACATGGGGGCTTTCAACATCGTCTAATTGTGCGTGGCTTAAATTTCATTAAACTAAATTGATTGCAGGCTAGTTTGTATCAAGGACAGCGGGGTGTTGTAAATTTTCTTTTAACCAACAGAATACATGAGCCAACAAATTAAAAAAGAAAAAAATCCCGTTGTTATATAGTAAATATATAGCTGTTTAGTTAAGCAGTCCAATTTGTAGGCAGCAGAATTAATATGCAGATGAGTTGAAATGTCAGTTGGTCTGGGATGGAAACTATCGGAGAAAATATTTAATGATATCAAGAGGAACATAATTTAAGAAAGTCAACAAGTTTCAATTAGGTGAGCACCATACCAGGTCAAATTGATTTTCTCCTTGTGCGCGTCTTATGAATAGTTATTATTACAGTAATAGTAAAGTATTATAGTATAATTAACAAAAATAATACAACAAAAATATTTGACACTCCTGTGTAGGCATCCTGAGAATGTTAAACCCCACCTGCCCCCCCTTAATATCAATTAAGGCCTCGCAACTGCCACTCAACCACCAAGCACTGCATAGTGGGGAGATGGGTATTATCATGTTTTCATCCACACTTAGAATTGTTCTGGGCTCCAGATATGGATCAGGTGGGGAGGCAGCATAGAATAGGTAAGCAATGGCTCCTTATAGTCCTTCCTGTAAATTAAACCCGTTACTTTGCCTAGCATGTACAACGTATAGGCTCACTTCAAACATCGCCATCTAAAATGTAAAACACAGTTTTGCTGAAACTCCACAAATCTGTTATCGCTAAAAATATCATTACCCATTATGGACTCACATTATTTAATAAACACCACATTGCCTACATGATATAAAATGTAGCTGAAGATAATTGAAAGGAAGTTCTTAAATAGCAGTTTTCATAATCAACAAACTTTTACCACTGACTACAAAGGAAGCAGACCATATCACTATACAATGAAACCATCCGATGAGAAGTATAAAAATACATACTTTCTCCTTAAAACCCAAATCCATTAGGTTCACTGATTGCATCCTATCACACAGTGAGATGAACATGCATACTTTTATGAAAGAATATTAAACAGAAGAGACATATAAATTTTTTTTCATAAAACCCTGCTTGTTCGTTCGTAAAAGATGTAATTTTTATTTAAGACATTTTCATAAATCTTAATATTGCTTGTTAAAAAATGTACAAAAATACTGATATTCTAAAGGCTAGTGTCTATGGGTTTTGTTTGCTTCCAAACTACTTTTCTCCCCGTATAAGTCTATGGGAGTAAAAATGTAACTGAAGCAGGTCAGCGGCACCTGTCAATAAATTCTGAAAGATCTCAGAAACTGATTGAAAAAAAAACAAAAAAAAAAAAAACTGCATTTGCCCATCATAGTCCATAATCACGGACCCTTAAAGAGGAGGTTCATCCCCCTCCCCTGCCATCCCTCCTTACCTGTTATGCTGGGTTCTCTTAAAAAAAAAGTACTTACCCAGAGGATCCAGCGCTGTCCTGCAGTGATCCATGGTTATGGTGTCAGGTGTCAGAGCCTCAGTCCCGTGCCTCCATCTTGGTCCTATTCAGCAGGCTGCCACTTCCGGCTTCAGGCAGCCCCCAATGATGCATGCAGCTCCAACCCTGTCTGCTCTATGAATGGTCTAACATGGATATGTGACAAGGTTATGCTAGAGCACGAAGGTCAGAAAGGCAGTGGGGACAAGACCCCATGGAAAATAGAAAAAAAAGACCCCCCCAAAAAAAACACCGACCATTATTATTGCAGAGGGGGAGGCAAAGCCGTGACCCTTGAATTAATTTTCAGGGTAAATTCTACTTTAAGAAAGCATTGTCATCTTATTTTGTATGTACTTTTTTACTGTGTAAAGGAGGCCACACACACACATAACTCAATGAACCATTCAATACAAGTGAAATGATAAAAGTTAACAAGAATCATAAATCACATTTGTTCGATTAAGTAAGCAGTGGATTGCTTTCAACGCCGGCAAGGAATTTGGAATTTTCCTTGCTACTAAATATTCCACAGCCAACTGTTGGTAGTGTTATAACAAAGTGGAAGCAACTGGGAACAACAGCAACTCAGCCACGAAGTGGTAGGCCACGTAAAATGACAGAGCCGGGTCAGCACATGCTGAAGCGCACAGTGCGCATAAGTTACCAACTGTCTGCAGAGTCAATAGCTAAAGACCTCCAAACTTCGAGTGGCCTTCAGATTAGCACAACATCCAAGCCTTACATCATCAAGTGCAATGTAAATTGTCAGATGCAGTGGTGTAAAGCAAGCTGCCACTGGACTCTAGAGCATTGGAGAAGTGTTCTCTGGAGTGACCAATCATGCTTCTCTGTCTGGCAATCCGATGGACGTGTCTGGGTTTGGCAGTTGCCAAGAGAGCTGTACTCGCCTGACTGCATTGTGTCAAATGTAAAGCTTGGTGGAGGGGGATTATGGTGTGGGGTTGTTTTTCAGGGGTTGGGCTTGGCTCCTTAGTTCCAGTGAAGGGAACTCTTAAGGCATCAGCATACCAAGATATTTTGGACAATTTCATGCTCCCAACTTTGTGAGAACAGTCCTGACCTAAACCCGATAAAACACCTTTGGGATGAATTAGAGGGGAGACTGCGAGCCAGGCCTTCTCGTCTGACATCAGTGCCTGACCTCATAAACACGCTTCTGGAAGAATGGTCAAATATTCCCATAGACACACCAGAGCTGCACCAGATTTTGCACTCTCCAGTTTTAGTAGATTAACCCCATTACAGGAAGCTACTTGGAGCATCACCTTTATTGTAAGGAGAGCCTGATATTTAGAGTTCATCCATTACTGCCATACCTGGAATTTTGTGAACATCCAACTGGGGGCAATATCTATGATGTGCTGCTGGTCTTCAAATCCATATTTTCAGAAAGCATTATTTGACCACCTTAATTGGGGTCAGTTGTCTCTGGTGAGTGAGAAATGCACAAATGTTTGGTCTCCAGAAACGCATCTTCATGGGTCAGTCACCATATATTTTGTGATCACTTTATACTATATTATGTATATTATTTATTATTTGATAGATGGTGTTGAGAACCTTTTTCATACCACATTTGGTTTAGGACTTATTCGTTAATAGATGCAGAGAGAGGATTATCTCCCAAATTTTGTTGCATGGTTGTTGTAGCGCCTGCCTATGTTTTTCTATGCTTAAGTGCATTTCACTTTTTAGGGGCAGCTGTCAACCTTTATCACCGGTATATTACAGGCTTAAATTCTTATATTATTTATTGTTTGAACACACAATCACATAGGCACTACAATACTCTAATTTATTTATTCTTGTGGATAGCCTTCCCAGAAGAGTTGAAGCTGTTCTAGCTGCAAAGGGTGGGCCAACTCAATATTGAACCCTACAGACTAAGGCTGGGCTGCCATTAAAGTTTATGTGCATGTAAAGGCAGGAGTCCCAATACTTTTGGCAATACAGTGTACATTCATACATACACATACTAGGGCCAATTTAGACAGAATCCAAATAACCTACCAGCATGTCTTTGGAATGTGGGAGGAAATCGGAGTACGTGGAGGAAACCCACACAGGCACAGGGAGAAAATGCAAACTGCAGACAGTGCCGTGGTTGGGATTCAAACCAAGAACACTAGTACTGCTAGGCAGATGTGCTAATCATTTAGCCACTGTGCTGCTCACAATATAATAATTAGAAACAGAAGTCTACTACAGCTTCCATAAATGAAAAGTGTTCTATGAATAGAGGGCAGGGGGATTATTGATAGCTCCACCCCCTCCATTCATGGATCATGTTTAATTCATAGAAGTTGTAATAACGACTTCTATGAATAAAAGAGCTGGGCAGAAAGGGCAGGCATAATCAGGTGCTTCTGATGAGAGCCTGTCCCAGACTCTTCTATTAACCCCCACTGCACCGAAGATTACAGCATCAGAGGAAGGAGATTTGGCGAAGGAGAACATAACAGCACAAGGGACACATCTCACTAAAGGTTAATGATGCCCCTTGTGTTGATTTTTTTTTATGTTTTTGCTTCAGGTAAACTTAAGTTTTAACTCTTCAGTACCCTGCACCCCGTGAGATTTAACCCTAAATACTTGTTTCCAGCACTTAAACCTAAGCTCCTACCAAACCCCCAAAATGAACTCTTAACCTGATCCTAATATAAGATATAAACCCTAAATGTTTGCTAAAGCGCTGTGCCTTACAAACAATTGCCACGTTTTATTTTAATAAAATACTGTTTTTATTTCATTATTTATTTATTTTTAAATCCTTTACTACATATCAGCCCTGAGGCCTTATATCTTCTTTGCACCCACTCTGGCAGCTGCTGTATATAATTTCTTATTACTTGTCTACTATGATTGTCAGCTCTGGCTAGTGGCCATAATGTGGTATTTTCCTGATACACCCTGTTCTTTATGAATAAATAACATTTGTCCAGGAGAGAAAATAGTCTGATGACATTCAATTTTTTTCCCCATTCGCACAGAACGAATATACATGTAGTTTCCCAGGATGAATAGCTCTGTGATTTTTTTTTTTGTAAATACCCCATAGTGTATAGTTTAGTATAGTCTATACCTCAGACCAGGAGAGACATTTGAGGAGTAACGAGGGACAGAGGGATTTGGTTCCAATATAGGGACATTCCCTTCAAATCAAGGACAGGGAGGTATGCAAATAATTAGAATAATAAAAGCCTGAGGTCATTGCGAGATAAATTATGCATCCAAATTAAACCTACAAACACATCTATGTTTTTTCTCTAATGTATAAAAGGTAACCTTTAATTTTAAGGAAATGAATATGCATCGTTCTATATATATTGCATTGCTTCCTGTATATTTTCTGGATGCTTTCGTTCAGACTGACAAGGACAATATAATCAAACACTTTTTATTGTTTCCCTTCATGATTAAAATTGTCTTCTTTGGCCTTTTCCATGTGATGTTGGGAAAATGCTGTCCTTCAAATCACCTGTGTTCTTCTGTGTAGACATCTAGTTGCAGATGACTGATTGCCTACAACTTGGTTGATGGAGGGGAACAAGCTTTTACTAGATGTGACAGCATAAATTTCATCACTTTTAACACAATCGAATTACAACTGAGTTAATCAGTCATTATTCCGTGCCATAAATCAGTCTTTATAAGCATCATTTATTTATGAACGCTAGACACTACAGCGGAATTATGCTGTTTCCAGGCATCGCTGATTTATATTTAGGGTTTTAGATAACAAATTTGTACTCTGGATATAGTTTAAAGCAATCACAGTTTTGAAGGCATGTTCATTTATATGGGCCTAAGTGATTGAGAAGTTGGATTTTTCCTTTTTGATATAGAACTAATAAAAAATATTTTTATATAAGTTTACTTAAAAAAAAAAAAAATTAAAAATGGAACCTCCACTCCAGGACTTTTGAAAAAATAAATATAGCTACACATCTTTGTACTGCCTATTTGGGGATTTAGTTGAGTTCACTTAAAAAAGAAAAATGAAAAATGATGGAACCTCCCCACCAGGTCTTTGGAATAGATAAATATAAATCTATTTATATTTAAATAAATATCTTTGTCCTGCCCATTTGGATGCTCTCATTATAAAAGGGTAAACAAAAGGGAAAAAAAAGTAAAAGATGGAACCTCCCCACCAGAACTTTGGAAAATATATATAGCTACATATCTTTATACTGCCCATTTGGGTGTGCTTTTTTGTAAAAGTGTAAGTTCACATTAAAAAAAAAAAAAGGGTGGAACCTCCCCACTAGAACTTTTTAAAAAATAAATATAAATCTATTTATACTTAGATAAATATCTTTGTACTGCCCTATAGGATGTGCTTAATATAAAAAGCCACAATAAAAAAAAACAATGGAACTTCCCCACCAGGACTTAGGAAAAAAAATAAATATAAATCTATTTATAATTAAATAAATATCTTTGTACTGCCCATTAGGATGTGTTTATTATAAAAGGGTACAAAAAAGAAAAAGATGGAACCTCCCCACCAGAAGCATGTGATTATCCCTGTGCCACCAGGTGCTCTGAAATAGGGATGTGGCCTGAGGGAGACAGATTATTATTCCCTTTAAGTAAAGAATGCCATACACATCTCAAATTCTGGCCAATTAATAGGCTGACATGATTTTTCAATTGATTTTTGTCAAAGAAGCTGGGTGGAAAATTATTGGCCCAACAGTGATTGCAACCAATCAGATCTGCTGAATGGAAATAGATGACAAGAAAGATTCCTTTATTCATGCTGTTTAGAATGGATGGAGGAATCTATCCCATTTTTGTTTTTTTATTTTAGATCTTTGCATACATGGCTAGCCATAGTCTACCACAGAAACCCCCTCCACCCATTATCTGAAGCACCTAACTCTACTGAAATTACGTAAAATTTTCAGCTGACACATGCACTAGGTTGTATTCAGGTTTTGGCTAAAGATTTCAAAAGGATTCAAACGAAATGTTTCATAAAAATCACACTTAACTTTTAAAGCAGAACATAAATTTCAAAGCAAAGGCTATGGGTACCATGGTTAAAGGTCTACTGAAATTTTTGTGCATTTTTGCAATGCCAAGATAATAAATGGGGACCAAACGTGTCAAAACATGTTTTTGAAAGGTAATTTTTCTTTAGGTTACATACTCTAGCCATTTTTTTTATTTGTAGCTGCTGACTTTAAAGGAGACGTACAGCCAAAGCCAAAGCTACAGGAGTTTGTTCATTTGTTCATGCTTCTCTTTTAAGAAACAGACATTCACCGGCCCAGGAGTTCAACGTTGTCTTCACTGGGACCAGTTCTTCACCAGGACCAGTTCTTCACCAGCCTTCGGACCCCTGGTGCTGCCATCTTGGATGTCCGTCTGGGACTTCCTAGTGTTTCACAGCTTACTCCCTACTGCGTGTGTGCAGATTGGCCCCACAGGCTCCTGGGATGTGTGATGTCCTAAGAAGTTACAGACGCACGGGGTTGGCCAAGCACCTGTCAGAAAAAAACAACCATATATTTTGGGTGGGGGGAGAGGAGGATGAGCGGTAAATTCACTTTGAAGTGAAGCTCCGCTTCAACTCTCTTTCTCTTCTTTTCTATCATCTCCTTGCTTGTACGATCTCGTATGCTAGTCATACTGAAATTACCCAACATTTATTCATTGTGCTGAGAAAACCATGCTGTGGACACACCCCTAGGGAAACAAGCAGAAACATCGACAAAAAAAAAAGAGAAAAAAATAGATCTCCAAGCACTCAACTACTGTCTATAAAAAAAGTGATACTACACTTTACTACACACATACTAAAAATATAATTTATTGAATATTTGCAGGTCATTCAGCGCTAATAAAGGTGCCAGCTACTGTCATCCTCATACACCCGCAGCCAATAAAACCACTTAATAACAGATAATATTTCCAGACTACTGCACATGAAAATGATTCACAACCTAGCTGCCCTTATATATTATAAAATGGTTCTTAACGATGCTATATAGCTAGTGTCTGAAGTTGGGATAAAGTTAATTTATTCACAAAATCAAAAAATGTATATAGCCAGTCCATAGATATATGAGCTTAGGACAAAAACTGAAGGCATTAACATGCAACCTGTTAAGTTTGATGGATTATAATTAAAAATTCAAGATAGCATAATATCAAAATCCTTTACTAGTCAGACCTGAATACTGTCAAAGCCTGCACATGGATAGGGGTACATGGTCAAAATGAAATAGCATGAACTTGGATGATCTTATTCACTCGTCAACATACAGTTCCCATTATATCAGGAGGGTGGGGAATGATAATCTTATGGTGGAAATAACTGCACAGAAATGAAAAATGCAATGGTGTTCTCATGATAAAGGAAGCTGAATGGGAGATAATGCTCTCAATTCTCAACATGCAGAGCTCATTGGTAGAGAGCAGGTTTCCTGCTCTCCCCGCCTAAATTAGACTTTACATTTTGAAGATCTGCTGTCTTATGGATAATGTCTGGTAATGTTAATTGTGCTCTACCCAGTGGCATCCCTAGGGTTGGTGCAGGGGCGGACTGACAACTCATGGGGCCCCCGGGCAATAGGGGATCATGGGGCCCCTGTGTCCTTGCCCAAACTCAAAAAAGCCTATGAAAAGGGTACCAGGGGCATCTCATGGGGCCCCCCACTGACCCCGAGCCCTCGGGCAGTGCCCGAGTTTCCAAATGGTCACTCCGCCCCTGGGTTGGTGTCACCCGGTGCCAGAACACTTGGTGACACCCCCTCTCTCTCTCTGCCCTCTTTCTCCTCTCTCTCTCTCTGTCCTCTTTCTCCCCCCTCTGTCCTCTTT
The DNA here is from genome assembly GCF_062004578.1 of Staurois parvus. Lineage (NCBI taxonomy): Eukaryota > Metazoa > Chordata > Amphibia > Anura > Ranidae > Staurois > Staurois parvus. The sequence continues at coordinate 268,453 of NW_028318236.1, forward strand.
CTCCCCCCTTCTCTCTCTTCCCTCTCTCTCTCCCCCCTACCTACTACACTACTACATGAAGCTGCAGTGCTGTCACCAGGGTCCGGGGATTACACACTGACCTGCTGCATACTCTGCCCACCCTCCAGCTCTCCGACTTCAGCACCCGTGGCAGGGATGTGGACCCACCCATCTGCTGAAACTCCGAGGAAGAGAGGTGTCCGAACTGCCTGCTCACTGTCCGTCCCCTCAATGCCAGCAGGGGATGGACTGAGCCTCTCATGGGGCCCTGTAGGGCCCTCGGTCAGTCTGTCCCTGGTGGAGCGGGCCCGGTGTCACCCCGTGCAAAAGGTGTCACCCGGTGCGGCACACACCCTTGCATCTGCCTAGGGACGCCCCTGGTTCTACCTTATGTCTTGATGTCCTCCTGAAAAATAACAGCTACTTGAATATATAACCATTAGTAATGAGATCCCCAATCATCAGGGGGGCAGTTCTAACATGAGGAATCAAAGTCTTGCCTCCACTGAAATAGACAACTCCAGACAGCACAGTGAGGAACCAGACATGCAAAGTGAGTAATAGGAATAAGATCATCTCCAGGGATATGCAATGCTGGTGACTGGTCCATTGTTTATCTTTTTTTGGGCACAGCTTCCATAGTTCAGGCCAAGTCTGTCCAGTCCTGAGATTTACACAGCTCTGAAACACACTATTATTTATTTATTTCAGGTACTTATATAGCGCTGTCAATTTACGCAGCGCTTTACATATATATTGTACATTCACATCAGTCCCTAACCCTCAAGGGGTGTACAATCTAAAGTTCCTAACATACATTCATACATACACATACTAGGGCCAATTTAGACAGGAGCCAATTAACCTACCAGCAGGAAAGTACCCAGAGGAAACCTACGCAGGCACAGGGAGAACATGCAAACTCCAGGCAGGTGGTGCCGTGTTTGGGATTCGAACTGAGGACCCTTGTACTGCCAGGCGGAAGTGCTAACCATTTAGCCACTGTGCTGCTGTGTGGGACAGCAGAGCACCCGATTTTTTTGCTGCAGTTAAGGTGGAAGGCAAGTCATGCATAATAATGGATAGACTGAGGGCAGGTACACCTGGAGGGAGCCCACCTGTCCTTATAGGCATAGGGGCTCACTGGACACCCAGCAAATAGCACAATCTCAGCAAAGGTGTCCAGTGCTCCCCTCACCAATATACCTACAGTACAAACAAATGACAACTGCCCCAATCTACACCCTCCAGGCTTACTTGCCCTCAGTATATACATTTTTATAAATGTGATTCTACTATGGAGAACATTTATAGACTTAGGACTACAGAAAACACTGGGGTGCTGTGAAGAGGCTCTGCAGCTTACGTATGTATTTGCAAATGTATGCAAACTAACCCCCTGTTTTTAACATGAACAGGACAGGACAGGTTGGTTGCAGGCATTGCCTTCTCATTTGCTCCTTGCAAGCTGGCAAAGGCCAGTTATATTTTAGGGCAGTTGTTGTGTTGTGTGTTTGTACTGTTGGTATATTGGTGAGGAGTGCACGCGACACCTTGGCTGCTACTGTGCTATATGCTGGTTGTCCAGTGTGCCCCTGGGCCTTTAAAGAGGGTTGGGCTCCCTCCAGACTTACCTGCCCTCAGTCTATCCATTATTATGCATATGATTCTACTATGAAGGCTCTCAAAATTCAAGCTCTGGAGTTTACATATACATTTTCAAACTAAACCCCTGTATTTAAGGTGAACTGTTAGAAAGGACAATTTGATTGGTTGCAGGCTTGGAATTTTTCTTTGTTGTTGTTTAAGTACACCCCCCTACTTACATGCCTGAGCTAAGGGCAGATGGATTTTCAAGAAGTAATGCTACATGAATCATCTGCCCTTAGTCAAGATGGCCACAGCTAGAACTGCTAAGGGGGAGTCATTTTTTAAAAATAGCAAAATAAAGCATGGAGACATGGATGGACGGCTTAATTTGCTTTCAATATCTAAAATGAATGAAATAGTGTTTTCAAATTGTGGTGCTCAGATACACCGTAACGTCATCCTGGCCCTGCCATTCAAATAGACAGAGAGTGCAAACCCAGAAGGAAGACCAGACGAAGATTTAGGAGCAATGACAGCTGAGCACTGGAGGGCTCTGTTTCAAAGGTAAGTCAGTCATACTGTGCTAGTGCAATGCACACTAACACATTATGGCAAAAAAACACAGGGGCCCAATAGGAAAACAAATAGATACCGCTTTAAGTTCCGCTTTAATCAATGAGATTCCATTCTTTCATGTTCTTTCCTATATATATATGCCTGCTTCCATCACCAACTTTAATTGATGATATTTTTCTGGGATGGTATGGCAAGCTTTCAGCAGCTCAATAGGAATTCCAGGGGTCTCAAAAGAGTAGATAAAACTACACCCCCCCCCCCACCCGAGACACCAGACAAAATTACTTCGAGACATTTCCATACATTCTAGCCACATAAATAGAATTCCATTTGTCATCACTACATGATGGTGAGATTCAATTCCCCTTAAAATCTAACACTCCTTTGATGCCTTGATGTCAGCCTTGTATTTCAATTTGAGGCTATTATGTGTTGTGGAGCCATTACATTAATGTATTTGCATGTGATTTAAAGTAGCACTGCTATCAATACAAATGTCATCAATCTTTATGTCAGATTACTTGGAGCAAATAAAAATGTCAACAAACTAGTTTTCTTGTTGGCTTCCATTTTATTTCCCGAGAGATAGAATTGCTTAAAGTTTTAAAAGCCTGCTGCATATTAGGTCCTGCTGTGATAAGTGAATTGTGGCTCTGTTAGGAAATATTTTTTTCAGACAGGAAAGCTGGTATCTTTCTAATAAATCCAATGTATAGAAAAACAGACCTAACAAGAAAAGGAATGAACAAGAGAGATGTGATGACAAAAATAACAAAAAAAATGTTATTGGATTGTAGGGATATACATTTACTTCTTGTGATCCCCCTCAATGGAATATGCAGAATGATGTCATATATAGAAGTAGAAGGAAACAAAATTGAGCAGCCTTTGTGAGTAATGCCATGTCTGCGCTAGAGGGTAAGCTGAAGTATTTATTATATTTTTTTGACTGTTTTGTAGCATAGACATAATAGTTTGACACAAAATATCAGAAGTCCCATTCAGCAGTTTAAAGGGGATATATAATATTTTAAAATTCCACTCACTCTGTCAAATAATAAAAAGTCAGCAACTACAAAAACTGTAGCTGCTGACTTTTAAAAAACAGCCACTCACCTGTCCCTCGGTTCTGCGGTGTGCCCCCCGCAGCCCGTTTCACCGGCCGTCTTGTATTCCTGGAGGCCAGCATCTTCAGTGTGGGCACCCGGCTATGATAGCTTGCGGCTTCACAGCCGGATACCCACTGTGCATGCACGAGTAGCGCTGCGCTTCATGAATGGTCCTGTAGTCTTCTGGGACCTGTCACGTGTCTCAAAAGACTACAGGGAGGGAGGGAGGACAACTTCCACTTCCGATCGCCTAGGTGATCGGACCGGAAGTGGGAGCGGGTACCTGTCAAATTCGGGTACCTGCTCCCCCCCGGCCCCCCAAAGGTGCCAATCCTTAATGGGGAGTGGAGGAGCAGTCCTTAAACCGAAATGTCCCCTTTTGGGTGGAGCTCCGCTTTAAGTGTTATTTTAGATATAAATATTAAAGGGCCATTAATTCATTTTTTTTGCACGTTAAAAAAAACAAAACATTTTATTCCTAAAGATTACTTAAAAGCTCCAAAACATTATATCATTTCTGAAAGCAGACACTCTGGAGAATAAAATAGTGGTAGTTCCAATTTTATATGTCACAAAACATTAGTGCAAGTTTATTAAATGCAAAATTTCATTATTTCAGTTAATTTTAATATGCAAACACAACATATTACCCATTTTTTTGTAAAAGATGGCACCAAACAGGGCTTTTTTACAGTGGGAACATGGGGGAAAGCAGTTCCGGCACTGGCAGCACTGCATGGGGTGCTGGGGTGTGCTGGAGGATCTACTGATGGTGGCTGCTGAGGGATCTATTGTTGCTGGGAGTTCTTTTGTTGCAAGGGTGTCAATTATTACTGGTGGGGATCTTTTGCTACTAGGGGGGAGGTTCTTATGTTGCTAGGAAGAATTTCTGCTGGGATCTACTGTTGAGGGGGGGTGTATTGCGTCGGTTGCTGCAGGGTCTATTGATGCTGGCTGCTGGGAGATCTACTTTATTGTTGCTGGTGGGGGGCTCCATTGCTTTTGGGGGATACTTTGTTGTCGGGGGTCTATTGTTGCTGGGGGATCTGTTGTTGCTGGGAGATCTGTTGTTGCTGGGGGGTCTGTTGTTGCTGTCTGCAGGGAATTTAATTCACTGTTTTTTCTAGTTATCATTAACAAATGCCATGCATATTAGTTAGCTTCACAACATGATACTTTGTTTTGTATTCACTAAAAGGGGCAGCACTAGGAGGTGGGTAGGGAATGGAACCGAGGGACAGTGTTCGGAGTTAAGTAAGGGGAGGTAGACAATGGGTGACGTAGAATGAGGGAGTTCCTGCACCTATTCTCTGAGATAAAAAGCCCTGGCACCAAATAAATAGATACCCAACATATCAAGCCTTAAAATTGCGTGCTCCCCTGAAATGGCGACAAACTTTGGTATCCTAAATTATATTACATTTTAAGCCACTACGAGTCATCAGTTTACAGTTAAATATGGATAATGGGCCTAGAATTATTGCTCTCTTTTTCTGGCCTGCACAATGATAGGTAACATGTTTAGTACAATTGATGTTTTCATGCATAGGCACCTCCAACATATGTGTTTATGTGCATGTATGTGAAGAGTGGGGGGGGGCTAAAAGATGATGGGGGGGGCTTTAAGTGCTTGGATGTAACTTTTAATTTTTTACACTTTTTTTTTACTAAAAGTGGTTGTAAAGGCTCAAGTTTTTTTACCTTCATGTATTCTATGTGTGTGCAGCAGCCCCCCAGCCCCCATAAAACTTACCTGAGCCTGATCCAGCAATGGACATGAGAGCCTCAGTTCTCCCAGGTCTCTCCCTCCTCATTGACTCAGACAGCAGCAGTACTCATTGGCTACTACTGTCATTTACAGCCATTGAGCCAATGAGGAGAGAGCGGGAATGGGGCCGAGCCATACTGTGTGTGTGAATGGACACAAAGAGCAGCGGATTGGGAGTGAACCTGCTTGGGTTCCCCCATAGCAAGATGTTTGCTATGGGGGCACTAGACAGGAGGGACAGGAGGGAGGGGCCAGGAGCACCACTGGAAGACCTCAGAAGAGGAATATCAGGTCTGCTCTGTGCAAAACCACTGCACAGAGCAAGTGAATATGACATGTTTGTTATTTTTAAACAAAAAAAAAATACCTTTAATATCACTTTAACTTAACTGTCATCACATGGAGGGCATAAATCTCCCAAGTGATTCTTTTTTCTGATGTTTTTCTTATTTTTTCTTTAATTCCAATGATCAGGTAGAGTGCAATGGGACAGATAGAAGAGAAGGGGTTGTTTATTTTGCCTAGATAAGCCACAAGTGTGTCAAAACCATATAGAAAAATGTGATGGATTTGGTATGATCTGATTTCTTTGCCTCTCCAATAATTTATGGTGCTGAAATATTTCTTTTCAATTAAAAAAGTCCTTATCCGTTGATTTATTCAGGGCATCCAACATCTTATGAGGAACATAATAGCTTTCTATTATTAGATGTATGTTCTCTGGCCAATTTCAAGGATTTTCCTTCCCAATTAATCTTTAGAAATTACATTTACCACTGCCAAGAGTGTACATTAGCAGAACAATTGTAACCAAGTCCAACTTCTGGGGAATGCAAAGACTTTCAAGAAAGAAAAATATTAATAACAAAACATAAAAGAATGCTTATGGCATGTGTAATGAAAGTTGTAGTTCTTAAAAAGCCAAACACATTTCTGTTTCCACAAATAATTTGTTAAATTCCCATGTGCCTAAAGAGGTTTTAAAGCAGCAGTTCTGTGAATAGAGATGGTTGTAATAAACAATCCTGATCCCTTTTCTAAATATGTACATCCATAGGTCCTGATATGTGATCTGAAACAAAACATTTTGCTTATCTATTACACAATGGTGTAAAATAGTGTTGCATGAATTCTACTAGAAACAGTCCCCTGACACCGTGAGGCATTGCTAGACCTAGGCATCGGGTCCTGAGCCATAGTCACTGACATATGGAAATATATAGGAAGGATACCATAAATGGTCTGAGGGAAAAAATTCTGCATGACGGAGACATGGGAAAAATGAGTGTGATCAATTAATTACTTGGCTTGTGGTGTCGCACCTATCCACCTATGTTTTCTATGTCTGAGACAAAAGAAGACCTGAATAGGTTTACTGAAGAGAATAAAATAAGTCTTTTTTTTGTCACTGGAAGTAAAAAATAAATTCCATCATTGGTGTTAGTAGGATAAAATAAACTCAATATCATTGGTGTCAGTATGAAAATAGAAAGCAGGCATTCTCAAAATCAAGCAAATAGACTTTATTGGTAACCAAATGCAAGAGAAAATTTAAGAATACAAACTTTATTGGAAAATACAAAAAAAGAAAAAAAAAAAGAACAAGAAATTTATCACATACAATAAAAATGTATAATAATTCATACAGTATCTCACAGAAGTGAGTACACCCCTCACTTCAATGACACTTTGCTACAATGTGACGTAGTGGGTGTACAGCTTGTTTAACAGTGTAAATTTGCTGTCCCTTCAAAATAACTCAACACACAGCCGTTAATGTCTGAACTTCTGGCAAGCCTCCACATAACCGTACAGGGATCCCCCTAAATGACTTGTGAAAGTAGAGCATAAGGGCCCAACAGCTCAAACTTAAAAAACTAGTTTGATGGCTGTATGTGGACCACAACACCCCAACATGTTTCCTGGGGAATGTTGCTTCTTCAGGAGGGTTGATGTAATGAAACAGAGTTTATAGATAAATTTATACATACAAATATGTATACTAGAAATATATCATGGTACAAAAGAACGTTCATAGTAATTACCAGACATAGCACTAATAGTTGCACTGTGTGACTTACTAAAAGTAGTGTGTCAGTTGGAGAAAATAGGCCCCACTGGTCATTTCAGTGGAATAAAATAAACTACATATATACTTTTAGAGATGGCCAAGTCCTTCTTGTTCAACCAACAGAGAAAAAGAAAGAAATAGAAAACCATAGTTGATCCAGAGGAAGGAAAAAAAAAATCCTATGAAGCATGATCCAATTTGCTCCAACAGGGGGAAAAAAATCTTCTTGATTCCTAATTAAGGCAATCAGATATTCCTTGGATCAATACTCTCTAGTGTTAATGTTAATATAATTACATATATATTATTGGTGTCAGTGGGATAAAATAAGCCCCATTGTTGGTTTCAGTGGGATGATATAAGCTCTATTATTCATGTCAATGGGACATTACAAACTACAAAATGCTGGTGTCAGTGGCATGAAATAAACTCCATTGTTGCTTTCAGTGGGATAAAATAAGCCCCACTGTTGGTGTCAGTGAGTAAAATAAGCCCCATCATTGATGTCAGTGAGATAAAATAAACTCCATATAGTGGTGTCAGTAAGATACAGCAAGCACCACAATTGGCATCAGGAAAAAATGCCCCACATCATTGGTGTCATTAAAAAAAAACAAAAAACAAATTGTTGGTGTCAGTAGGAGCAAACTTATCTCCAAATTGTTGGTGTTAGTAGGAGCAAACTTATCTCCAAATTGTTGGTGTTAGTAGGAGCAAACTTATCTCCAAATTGTTGGTGTCAGTAGGAGTAAACTTATCTCCAAATTGTTGCTGTCATTGGGAACAATATTAAGCACTGGCGTACATTTCTGCACTGTTATTCTGCCTTTTTGCTGAAGCTGGAACTATGCCACGACTGTTGGGGGGCGGACCTGTCTTCATCATAATCCTGAGTGTCGGGTGCTGCAGCATAGAGCCATCCAGCGATCGCCACCCCCTGCCACTCTGTACAGAGGAACAGCCTGTGGGAATCAGACACTACAGGACAGTGTCCCAAAGCCCCAGAGCTGTCCCGCATGACAAGGGATCATTGGCAGCTATGTAACAGCACCATCTTAGATGGTATGGCAGTTGGGCATAGTTAGAATTACACTGTTCAACAAATTTTTATTTTTTGCCAGTTTTGGAAACAAAAGGATCCATTTCTTAATGAATTTCACATTCTGAGTTCAAATATAACAATTAAATTTGTCAATTGGCTCTAGTTTTTCTGTAAACGGAAAGTTTTCTACTATAGGCGTAATGACTACATAATGCACAATAATTATATAGATAGATGTCTTTCCACAAATATAAAGCAAGTGATATTGACTACATAACAAAGCCTAAATGGCATAATATATTGCATAGGATTACCAAGAAAAATTATAGCCATAAGCTAAGTTGAATCATTTTAATACTTAGGATTCTCACTAGTTTTGTCTTCAGTTTGTGTCGGTTTTGCTTCTCTTGGCTTTTCTCTTGTATTCGAGGAAAGGGCTATCTCTTACAACTGCACGTGACTACACGCTTCAGGTTCTTCCTCACTTGACTCAACCACGAAGGATTCTGGTGCTTTAGGAATTGGTAGCCCCTCTCCATGAGGAACTGGACGTATTGCCGATGGAATATTTGGATAGTGCACAGATAACTTTTTCTTCTTATTTAGCCCTTTTACAATTGGAGGCACCATACAAAAGTAACAATTACTAACATGATCTGTTGGCTCTCTCCAAATCATTGGCACAGCAAAAGGCATAGATGCCTTTTTTCCATTCAACCATTGCTCCAGTGCCGTCCCACAAGAATTGCAGCATATGTGTGGTGCCCAGCTCTTGTCCTGGTCTCCTATCTTGCAGCCAAAATACAAGTTGTAGGCTTTCTTAATCATTCCTGTTATCCTCCTTTTTTGTGAGATAAAAGTTATTTCACCGCAGATATAGCAGAAATTATCTGCTTTATTCACACAAGTTCGAGGCATTACTGAGTAGCCTATATAAGCATAAAACAAAATGTAAAGATGCTGTCGAACTACAATCAGCTACAGATACTGCAGCTTTTATGCAGTGAAGTGATGCAATTAAAGGCTAATATTGCATCATCTCAGTATACATGCAATTTTCTATTGGTCACCAGTATCAATTGCGCAATATGCAGCTGAAGTTGCATCATAATTTTGAATGGCTTACGTCATTAGATGGGTGAATATATCATGGAAACTAGAGCCAATCAACATTTTTTAGGGTCATTTTCGTTTTCAGCACCCCAAAATTATGTAAGATTAGCTAATTTTATGCCCAAAACTTTTTACCTGTTGAACAGTGTTATTAATCACAATGATTGAAACCTAATTGTCAAACCAGATAAGCAGTGCAACCTGCTAGGAAACCACATCCAGGTTCCCCTGTGCTCTTTGCCATGTGACAACATGTTGACTCTAAAGCCCCATACACACAATGAGAATACTGGATGAATGATTGTCCATTTTTTTTTGTATGTTAGTCTCAAATCAAAATTCCAGTGTGACAGAATGAAAATTCGGAAGAGATGTAATGTAATTGTAATGTATTTTCAGGCTAAAACTGTACTGATTAAATGAAAATTGTACAATCTGGTATCAGAAGAGAACGTTTTTTGTGCTTGTCCCTACAAATAATTTCTGATGAAAGCTGTGTACTTACGATCAGTTTATCGTACGATCTCTTTGAATGCGGAATTTTATGTACGATTTTCTGATTGTGTGTACTAGGCTTAAGTCACAAAATGCAATATATGTCAGGCATAGTGTAATCATTACAATACAAGCCAACAATACCAATCTAGCTGGCAGGGTGTACTCTACACATGACTGCTATAAGTATGAGGGGAACTACTGTACAGTATATGCCTAGTTGCTATGACTGTAGGAAGAAGAAAACTGCAGATATTAGTGCTGTGAGAGGGAGAACCATACATATAGCTGATGTGAGTGGTATATGTCAGATCACGGCTGCATTGGGCAGGCCAGTTTAAACAAACAAGGTCATCATTGGAAATCTCATGTGAACACGTATTCCTTAACTAAAAGAATCTCCTTTATTGACAACAAGCTCAACAGAGTGCTTTCTGTAGCCGCTGATTAGACATTACGTTGGATTTATACACTACACAAGGTGTTACCCTCAACTTAAAGAGAGATTCTTATCTGCCATTTTGCTAAGCGTTGATTTGTTTAATTTCACAGGCCATATACATATGGGCTCAGAACCACATTAACTGTTCTCTAGTTTCCTTGGATGTCCCAATCTCTGTCAAGTACATGGTTGTATTATCTGTTAGACTTCAGTTCCTCTTATGCTAACATTTCCAAAAATTAAATTAACGGTTTCCTATCCAAATGAAATATGTTAATTTTATTGGTTATACTATATTTTCCATCTTTTTTTTGTAAATCTATGTTAACCTGGTGCTGGCCGCATAACACATACGTGTGGCAGCAAAAGGGTGGGCTTTAATGCTCACAGACGGCACATATGCATTGCTGGGTGGACAATGTTTCTGTGCTGAGAGTATGCTCACTGTGTACTCCCAGCAAAGAGACCAAGCTGCCAAAGACAGCTCTAGGTTTCCACTAAAGAATGGTAGCTGGAAGGATCGGCTCTCAATCATGTGACCACTGTGACAACCAATCACAGTTGTCACATGATCGCTGATCCTTCCTAGCCCCCCGGGAGTATTAAAGGGACATTGGGGCTGGGTGGGAAAGGGTTAAATACTAACTGTAGAAGCTTGGGTAAAAAGAGAAGTGGTTAGAACAATAATCATAATAAATCGTCTTCACACATGCTAAATAAAGCATTGGTTGCATGAGACAAGGAGTCCTTTGTTCCTGGAGAAGAAGGGCATGGTCCACATTGCCAGGACAGCATAGATCACTGGTGTCAAACAGAAGGCCCGTGGGCCAAATCTGGCCCTTCAGGCCATTTAATGTGGCCCTTGCACCTCTCCTGCAGGTACCCCCTTGTCTCCACCCCCACCTTGTCGCAGCAGTCGGCAGCAGAGAGGAAAATAGCACTCCTCTGTCAAATCCTGCACCTCTCAGTTCAGCTGCAGCACCCCATACTCTGCCTCCCCTGGTCTCAGCATTCTGCAGACTCAGGTAACTGACTCCACTCCTCCTCTGCTCCTCCTCCAGACCCTGCACTTTCTGCTTTCCAGCTCTGACCGCAAAGGGGGTGCACGGTGATGTTAGGGAGGGTGTGGGATTCTTGACATCTGATGTAAGGGGGGGTGGGGTGCTTTGGTCATCAAGTCTTACAGATACAACCGGCCCTTTGAAGGCAACCATAATGCTTATACGGCCCGCAATGAAATGGAGTTTGACACCCCTGACATAGATACTCAATGAGAATTTCAACTGGTTTTAAGGCACTGACTAAAATGTGAGCAGCTGGTGACCCTACTGGCACCCTCCTACCTGACATCTTTTGATTTGAAAATCAAAGGAGTTGGGTGGATACTTTTACGGGTATCTGTTTTTTTTTCTGCTTCTAAATGGCCCTTCATGTTAGCCTTCATGTCCATGCACACATAGGTGTTTAGAGAAGTATGGGGGAGGGCAGTTAGAGGCAAACACCATCCCCCCCACTGCCAGCACATCCAGGAGCAGTGGAGTTTTGGCAGAAAAAAAAACACTTGATTTACGCTTTATTATTCTGGCCAATAAAAACAATTATCACCCAAGAGCTTGATGCGTTTAAACTCATCTAAATGCGTTACACGCGTTTATAGGTATCAAGGGTTTTTTCTGCCAAAATGCAACTGCCAGGAGGTAAGGCAACTAGGACAGACAGCAAAACATCCTTTATGCATGAGACCTATAACACACATTTTATTTGCCTGAAGGACTTGATCTGTCTGTTTGGCAAATTAATTTAATATTGTTTTTTTGAGGTTCTTGAAATACCCTTTTCTATTTGCGTTCCAGCAGAGCAATATTCCTTATAAAGGATCAGGCTGAAGGTGACAGGACAAAACTCACCCAACACCTGAGAGTGGAGGACATGGATAAACAGTTTCCAAAGATCAGGTCAGTGGTCTACTCCTCCTCTGCTCGTCATCTTTACACATGAATTCCTTTGATCTCAATATCCTCATTAAATCTGTCCATTATCTGAGACAGACTTTATGGCCACATGAGTGTTAATCTATCTTTACATCTCTTCAGACTCCCTATCTTGTCTAATTAATAGATTGCTACAATACAGTGGTAATGATCTGAGACTTTGGTGATGATATTTTAGACTCAGAGGGCTAACACCTGCAGTAGTAACACTTGAGTTGTTTTTCTGGTTTCAAATGAAAGTATTGGCTGGACGTGGGAAGGCCTACTTTTGCAATAAATGTCTTTGTATACACTACTTTTTGTTTGAAAAATAAAACAAGATGTGCAAAAAGCTTGTAATTTTGCATATTTCTTAATTTCACTATTAATATTTGTAAAATATCTGAAATATCATCAAAAAAGCTCCTATTTTTTTTAGATTGCATGGGGATTATGAGCCATGTTAGGGTTTTATGTCACTATTTTGTTTTTGTTTATTTAAAGTGCTTTTCAAGTCACAAGGTTTCTTACCTTAATGCATTATCTGCATTAAAGTAAAAAACCTACAGTGGATTTAAAAAGTCTACACACCCATTAAAATGTCAGGTCTCTGATGTAAAAATATGAGAGATGGATAAATAATTTCAGAACTTTTTCTACCTTTAATGTGACCTATAAACTGTACAACTCAGTTGAATAACAATTGCTCCCTCTGCTGTCAATGAAATCCAGTGAGGGGAGAGTGAAGGGGGCTGAGCCATACTTTATGTATCAGTAGAGGCACACAGCCCAGCTCGGGAGTGTGCCTGCACTTCTGTCCCCATAACAAGCATATTGCTATGGGATACACAGAGAAGAAGGAGCTGAGAGTGCCAGTGGAGGAGAGAAGAGGTGGTTTGGGGCTGCCCTGTGCAAGTATCATTGCATAAAGCAGGTAGATATACTGTATACAGGGGTGTATTTAGGTTTCGTGCTGCCCTAGGCAACACAAAAATTGGCTCCCCCAATGGAGAGACCCTGACACTGACCAACACCCCCCTCCCCCATGAAGAGAGCCTGACATTGACCAACAACGCCCCAGCCCCCTCACCCAAGAGAGCCTTCCACTATCACCGACCCCCATACCCTGGTAATCTCCCCCCACCCCTGTGAGAGAGAAGACACTCTGGATATCCCCAGGAACAAGCGTTAGGCTCTACATACACCATCAAGCAGCCCACAGCCTCTCTCAGATCCCATCTGGTCCTCATGCTGAGCATGTCCCTTCTTCCATCCCTTCTTTCAGGGGAAGGCGCTGTCTCCTGAAAAATGCTGCTGCCCCCCTGAAAAATGCCGCCCTAGGCAAATGCCTTGTTTGCCTTCTGGTAAATACGCCCCTGACTGTATACCTCTTTTTTATTTTAGGTATAAAAAAACTAAACCTTTAGAATCAGTTTATTGTTATATATTAAAAAAAATTAAAAAACACATGGATGGCCAAAAACAGAAAAAAAAGGTTTTGTATTTTGAATTTTTTTTAATCAGCTTTTTTGAAAAATAATGTTGAACCTGCTATAAAAGGTCCTTACTCTTTTTGTCCAAGTATAGACACGAAAGTTGGGCATGCATACAGTATATGTCCCCATGGTAGCCTGAAGTTGTGTGCCGAGAGCGAGTGTTCACAGCGGATTGCCTTTTGCTAGTTTGAGGTCATGTCCCCCGTTCTTGATCTTTCGTATTGGAACTACTGTCCTCCTAAACCATATTTACACCATTACTGTATTCAATCATGTCCCAATTTTCTTTCTTTCTACAAGATTGTACAGCAAGTTCCGGCACTCTTTCTCTTTTACTATGTTTTATCCCTCAGACTTTTCATCATTTTAAGATTCAGCAAAGAAACACATGTGAGAATTACTCGAAAATGACTTTCCAGCAAATGTTACAAAGATAAGTAAAAATGTGTACTCAATGATAGTTCAGTATAGTTTCCCTAGACACTAGTCAAGAAAGGCAAGGGTTAGAGGTTTTCTCTTTTTTTTATACCAGATAATATGTCTTCCATCATACTCCTTTTATCAATAATCTTTCAAGGAAGACTTTGTGTTTTTCCAGTACAACGCATCATTTCTTCTTCCGAGTTACTGAGTGGAGTACAATAATCTACTGACAGCTCTTGTATAGTATTCAAAGGAAATATTTTTACCGTTTCTTACTTCCTTACATTCTTATCTGACTTAGCAGTTGAGGGCTGTTAGCAGTCCCCATAAGATCATCAAAGTCAGGAAAATCAAGATTTTTTTAGACTAAATTAGCAACATATGGATAATGGACAAATCCCCGGACAAATAATTTCTTGCCTGAATACTAAATAAAAGGATGAAATAGGTGCACAGGAGGTTGGAATCACAGCCCCTATAGTCCACAGGTGGTTGACATCATAGTCTCTATAGTTCACAGAAGATTGGAAACACAGTCCAAGTGGTCTACAGGAGGTTGGAGTCACAGTTCCTATAGTCCACAGGAGCTTGCAATCTGAGTCCCTATGGTGCAAAGGTAGTTGGAATCACAGTCCCCATGGTCCACAGGAGGTTGGAATCATGGTCCCTATAGCCCACAAGAGGTTGACATCACATTTGCTATAGTCCACAGGAGATTGACATCAAAGTCCCTATAGTCCACAGGAGGTTGATATCACAGTGTTGATATCACAGTCCTTATAGTCAACAGAAGATTGGAACCACAGTCCATGTGGTCTAAAAGAGGTTGAAATCACAGTCCTTAAAGTCCATAGTCCCTATGGTGCACAGGCAGTTTGAATCACTGTCCCCATGGTGTACAGGAGGTTGGAATCACAGTCCCTATGGTCCACAGAAGGTTGGAATCACAGTATCTTTGGCTGCTGAAAGAAACTGAGTCAATGTGCAAGGTAACTTCCCCAAAGTCTTGAGTCTGGAATTCCAGCACTGACTGATTATGAGCTGGGACATCTATTAGCCATAATTTTGAAGTAGAGGACAGTGCACACTGAAGTTGATTTAGTATCAAAGAAAACAGATCCACTATACTTGTCTGCTCAAATAAACACTCAACGGCCACTTTATTAGGTACACTTTGCTAGTGCCAAGAAAATATCCCCAATACCATACACCACCACCACCAGCCTGAACCGTTGATATAAGGCAGAATGGATCCATTATTTCATGCTGAATAAATATGGAACAGCACGCACCCACCTTAATAAAAAAAACCAATTAAGTTGTTTCACAGTCCTTCCCCTGAAGTACCAACAGAAAAAGAAAATTATACAAACAGATTTAAATAAATACACCCAAAGTCCAAAAAATGTCCAAAGAAAGTCCAAAATTGGAAAAGATACACACATAAAGTCCTCAGTCTTGATCAATAGATACACACTGATCCAGATGATTGGTGATGAATCCCCAAACACTCTTCATATACCTAAAAAAAAAACAAAAACAACCTAGACATAGTGTATTATCTTAGGTTTCAAAGAGGTGCCACACGTGCAGCATGCAAACACTCCAGTGCCACATACGCTGATCCCTGGTCTGTTTGTGAGGTCTATGGGAAGTGTCTGGAGAAGAGGACGTCTTTCTGAGGAAACTCCATTCTTTAAAACATGGATTATATGTGGGTTTTATTTACTTTAGGGTAATTATGCATTTTTATTATATTGTTTGCTGTGGTGTAAACGGTTTGTAGCTAATTCTTCACTATTGCTGTGGCACTGGAGTGTTTGCATGCTGCACGTGTGGCACCTCTTTGAAACCTAAGATAATACACTATGTCTAGGTTTTTTGTTTTTTTTTGAGGTATATGAAGAGTGTTTGGGGATTCATCACCAATCATCTGGATCAGTGTGTATCTATTGATCAAGACTGAGGACTCTATGTGTATATCTTTTCCAAATTTTGGACTTTTTTTGGACTTTTTTGGGACTTTGGGTGTATTTATTTAAGTCTGTTTGTATAATTTTCTTTTTTCATTATTTCATGCTGTTTATGCCAAATTTGGTCCCTACCATCTGAATGTTGCAGCTGAACCAGTCTGCTCATTTTTCTCTGAACTCTGACATTAACAAGGCATTTTAATCCACACAGCTGCCACTCACTGGATATTTTCTCTTTTTCTGACCATTCTCTGTGAATGCTAGAAATGGTTGTGCGTGAAAATCCCAGTAAATCAGCGGTTTTTGAAATACTTAGACCAGCCCGTTTGGCACCAACAACCATGCCACGTTCAAAGTCTCTTAAATACTTTTTCTTCCCCATTTTGATGCTCAGTTTGAAATTCAGCAAGTCGTCATCGCCACGTCTAGATGCTTAAATGCATTATGTTTCTGCCATGTGATTGGCTGATTAGCAATTTGTGTTACCAAGCAATTGAACAGGTGCACCTAATAAAGTGGCCGGTAAGTGTATTAGACAATTATATGGATGGGGTTTTATAGAGAGACTGTTTAGTGCCAGAATTCCAAAGATTGTAAAACATTTTTCTTAAATAACGTGAATTTAACAGTGCTTGTTGATCAGCAAACATAATCTAAACGTAGATGCAATATTTGATAATTTTTCATGTATTACATAAATATTAAAGCACATAATTATATTAAAAGACATACATAGTAGAGACATAGAACCAGTATATCCAAATTGCACATTCATTTCACACCATGCATGTATAACCTGCTTTCATTAACCCTTAATTATTCCCCCAGGGTGTGTGTGTAGTATTTCAAATAAGAAGATATACTTGCAAGGACCTCAAGACCTCATAAGGTCATGGCACAGATCAACAACGCCCATAACATGCCAAAAAAAGTATCCAGGAACAAATATATAATCTCACCTATCATTACAAATCTATATATTCCTCCCAGAAAAGCCACCCAAGCAAGGCAAAAGGGATGTGGGGGTCTGTGACTTAAAGGGGCTCTCAAAATGTATATACAGTATAAGGTAAATCTTGCAATTTCATCCCTTCCTCGGGTGAATGAGTACAGGGTACATAGCATCTTTTGTTACTTATTCACAATATAAATAAATAAATAAATAATTTCCACCAATGTAAATCCAAGGTCAGTTAAGTCACCCAACGATGTACACAGTTCCATGTCAATCATGATGTCCCACCGCCTGACAGTGACAATCAACCACCCAATGATGCTCACCCAGTGATACTGTGGTTGCAAATGGGAAATCTACAACCAGCGGCTATAAGCAAACAAAACAGTCAGGGATGCTGAATTACATCACCCTAGACCCCCGGATGGCTTGTTTACAAGCACGAGTCATCCATGGATTTGTCATTTTGTGGCGGTTGTGCTACTGATGCAAAATTACAGGCGTCCGACTGATATTTCTTTGCAAACAATAGCTGGTGGTTCGGGCAGATGAACTGGCTAAGTATGGCCTGTTTTTTCACGGAACTGCAAACAAGCTTAGTTCAGATGAAAATCATGTTCAACCCAAACCCTTCTCACCGTTCCGTGGTTAGAAAAAAAAAAATTTAATTGTATTGGCTTAATGGTAACATAAGTAATACTTGTGATACCCTAATGCAGGCCCTAGTCTGAAGGATGGGTTTTTGATAGCCCTGTGGCCTCTTTTTCCAGACTCCTGGAAGCAACTGGTTGGTATTTTTAGAATGGAAACATGTTGAGATCTCCATATAGAGACCTATATATATGTAATTTGACCTTATTTGAATTCATTTGTATAATTTTGTGTGCATTTGTATAATTCCATATATACATCTGGTTTACTATCCCAGCCTTTTGACCAAGTAATTTTTGAGTATGGTGCTGAAGTTATGATATAATGCACAAACACTAATGAGCTATTTAGGGTTAAGACAAGGAGGTTAACCATGCTTGGTGAACAATGAATATCTTATGTGGATGTGGTTCTATGTCTCTACATATAGTATTTATGTCTTTTACCATACTCATGTGTTTTATTATTTTTCTAATTTTTGTATTAAATAAGCAAATAAATATGTTGTCTGTGTTGTGACTATGTAACTGATGAACAAAAACAATTAAAGACCTGTTATTGCTTTAATTATTTCTATTAGATGTATCTGCCCTCTCAATCATAGGTTCCTTAACCTCTTGCGGCTGTTTGGCGGGTGGGCCTTAACGCCGAGTGTCTGCATATATGCAGTCCTGTGAAAACAACTTACAGTGCTGAGATCATGCTCCCTGCACACTCAGCACGGTAGCCAGTGAGGGATCGGTAAGTCCAAATGCATACTTGCAATACATCTAATGGATCACAGAGGAGCGATGTAGAGTCTTTTTGACCCTGCATGTCTTAATAAAGAGAACCTGTCACCAAAAAATCACCACATAGGGGACTTTGTGTCCCTTACGTGGACTACACATCCCATCATGCTGAGCTATTGCGCCCACGTTCCACTTCACCAAGCTGACATGAGACTCGTCGTAAGCTGAAGACAGCAAGCTTTCTGCCCCTCCTCCAGGCATGCCCAGGGCTTTGGATAAGGGGGTACCACCAGTCCTCCTGTATGGGGCCCAGGCCAGCGGGGGGCCCAGGCAGCTGGGTGAATAAGATGTAGGCAGGGAAGGTGATCAACATGGTGTGAGGGGGGCAATTATTAGAACCAATCCCCTGTATGGATCTCTCTGCAGCAACTGAAAGCCTACTTCTTCTCCTCTCTCTCCCACAGGGTTTAAGCTGCTGCAGAGAGAGCCATATAGGGAGTCGGTTTCAGTGTTGCCAGCTTCCCTCCTCTCCTTCCCACCAGCAGCTGCAAGCACACAATAGGATCCTTCAGGATGGAGAGTTGGCGAAGGGTCCTCTAAATATATCACATTTACCAGCCCCTTCCTTTTCTGAATGAACACAATGATTGATTAGTACCAATCACTCACTGTGTTCATTCATAACTGAAGCCTAGTAAACTGTGTTTTTTTTTTGGGGGGGGGGGCCCTGTCAGGTTGGCTGTATGGGGCCCCGTGGTTTCTAACAGAAGCCTTGGGCATGCCCATTCCCCATCTGCAGTGTCCTCCAATGCTGGGATGACTGTGTGTGCAGGTACAGGAAGCGTAGGAGGTGAGGATGTAGTTCAAAGCCTATGAGAGTGCACACACAGATGCCCCCATTGGATCCGTAAGAGGCAGGGGGCACTTAGAATAGAAGACATGCAAAAGAAACACACAGAAAACCTCTATAAAGGCAGAGCTTAAAAAAAAAGATTATGCTTGTATGTTACTGTTATTTAAAAAGGAACATAAATTGAAAATAAAAAAAGGGAGCTTTAATATTAATTTAATACCCACCCCCACCCCCGTGTCTAATTTTGTGAGTACAATTTGCTCTGTTTTTAGTAATAAACTCCTGGATGATTCACCACACTATGGAGTGTTTTGCGCTGCTTTTTTTTCTTTTTTGACCACGGCTGGCCCTTTGAAGTATATCTGCTGAGCCAAACCACAACTGTGAAGAGGTCATAGACTGTTGCATGAGTGCAGACCCTGCTACAGGCAACATATGTTATATATTTTGTGCTTATAGGAACTAGTTAGGCCTCAGCGAGTCTATGTATTGCATTTACATCTGAGCGTGCCTAATTCCTAGTACATACGATAAGAAAATCAGACGAAAATACAGCATTCGGAGCAATCGTCCTATAATATGATCGTTCGTACACAGCTTTCGTGAGACGATCTCGAAAGTTCATGCAAAATTATCTGAAGGGACAAGCATGAAAATGTTTCTTGTACAATATCAGAACAAACTATTTTTGTTTGATCACTACAGTATTCATCTGTAAAAAAAACAAGCACCCAAGACTATGCATCCTCGGAAATGAACGAATACATTACAATGCAAAACATTACATTACATCAATTCCGAAATTGTGGTCTGTTGTATAAGAATTTTCGTAACTTTAATAACCTCTTTATTTTTGATGTGAGACTAGCATGCAAAAAAAAACACTGAAGATCATTTGTCCGATATTCTCATTATGTGTGTGCTAGGCTTAAAGTGATTCTAAAAGTTTCTTTTTTTTCTTTAAAATAACAACCATGTCTATACTTACCTGCTGTGTGCAGTGGGTTTTCACACAGCAGCCCGAATCCTCTTCTTCTTGGGTCCCCCGCTGGCGCTCCTGGCCCCTCCCTCTTGTCGGCTGCCCCCACAGCAAGCAGCTTGCTATAGGGGCACCCAATGCTCCGTGTATCCATTCACACATGTAGCCATGGCTCGGACCCACCCCTCTCTTCTCATTGGCTCACTGGCTGTGATTGACAGCAGCGGGAGCCAGTGGCTGCAACCAAATGGGAGCTTTCTTTCTGTGGTATTTGATTGCCTCTGCATTATTTATTTTTTGTGCTAAAAACAAATCAATTTTTTAAAAAAACTATATTTTTGACTTTTTGCTATGAAACGTATCCAGTAAATAACTTTTAAAAACCAAATTCCATCATAAATTTAGGCCAAAATGTATTCTGCGACATGTCTTTGCTAAAAAAAAATCCCAATACGTGTAAATTAATTGGTTTACATGAAGGTTATAGCGTCTATAAATTGCGGTATATATACTGGAATTATTTTTAATACTAGTAATGGCAGTGATCAGCGACTTTTAGTGGGACTGCGACGGGCATTCTGGCGGGGGGGGGGCTGACTAACTGTCACTGACATCCCCACTGACACTAATACAGTGATCAGTGCTCTAATGAATAGCACTGACACTGTACTAATGACACTGGGCAGGGAGCAGTTAACATTTGGGGAGATCAAAGGGTTAACTGTGTGATGTTTTACATAGTGTGTTGTGTGCTGTCTTACTTCGTAAGCATGCTGCTTTGTATTGCTCTGCTGTGCAGAGCAATACAAAGCAGCATGCTGGTACTGACAGGGAAGAGATCTGTATTGTTTACATACAGACCTCTTCCTTGTCAATGTCCCTTAGCGATCGCCGGGTGCCAGCAGGGAATCTCCGGCCGGGACCAGGTGATCGACAGCTGTAGAATGGTGGAGCAGATAGGGTGATGCGCGCACACACCCTCTACCTGGAAATATAAAATCACGTATATATACGTGATTTTGTAGAGCCCTGCCACCCTGTAGCAATAGTTCTGCTATAGGGCGGTCGGGAAGCGGCTCAATTGGGACTTCTGAATCACACTTTTTAGAGGGGCCTTGAGAACTATAGCTGTAAGTATTTGCAAATGTATGCCATGTAATGCCAAATGTAAGTTGCTTTTATGGCAAATCATTGAAACAACTGATAAGTATTCTGTTTCATAAAAATATACCTGTTATGTGACATTAGTTTATATATTAAAGTGGTTGTAAACCCTTATATATACCCCAAGAAATGACTGCCCTCAGGTGATACATAGAGATGAAGTAAATCCTGGTACATAAGTTGTACCTGTTTGTGCTGCATTCTCTCCACTGCATCCAAAGTTCTGAATTTATAACGTTTGCCTGAGCTGTCAGAAAAAAAGGGGAGCTGAAATGACACTCTGCAGAGGTTAGTGAAGAGAGCTCTGAGAGCTGATTGGAAGGAGGGGACACACCCCCCTCCACACAGCACACAGGAACAGAGCTGAGGCTGTGAATCTACTGGATATCTCTCCCCTGTCACCATTTTTCTCTTGGTGTCAGGAAAACGTGTCAGAAGTGACTCCTGCCAATAGCAGAGGAACAATGCATCAGACAGAAATTACACTTAGTGCTCTTAAGTTAGACAAGTACACACAATAGAGGGATATGCTTTGTTCATTTTTTATGTCTTTAAATTTCAGAACCTAGTAGTGCAGTAAAATTTCAGTTTCTTTCAGCTTTATATTTAACTGACTGCCTGAAGTTCAGGTTTGTCTGAATTCTACAAGACGAGAGTGAACGGCATCCACTGTTTTGCCACGAAGTATTTGTGAATATGCTGTACCTTCCGGTAGGAAGCCCTGTTAAGATAACGCTCGCTCATGTGCCTGATATCATTCAAAGCAGGCCTCTATTGATTTACTTATCTTCTAATCAGAATCTATTTAGTTTCCTCTATGAGGAATTGACCACTCTGAGCTTTTAGAGAAAAAAATCTATCGGTGGACATGGCAGTACATTTGTATGGATAAATATACCCCAAATCTCATAAGTTCCGTTCAGATGACATGTGAGATTTGCACAGACCTTTCATCAATAGGAATCCCCTGGAGACATTGTCCTGCATCTTCTAAACCAGCACTGGCTAATACATTTGTTTCTATCAATATTATATCATGCAGACCTTCATAAGCCCACATGGTTCATTCATGAATGGTTACCTATGGCTCACTTTTCAAGCAAAACAGACCTTTGACTGACATCCTAACAAATAAAATCAACACCAACCTACAGAACTGCAAAGGAATACATGTATCCATGATCTATTGTGAATCAAGGAATCAGTTCCTTTTGATATTCTCTACTTCAACAGCACCATCACTTAGTGCAGGCAGATAGGAAATGCCCGATGAAGCATTAACCTCCCTGGTGGTATGATTATTTCAGATTTTTGGTGCTGAAAGCGGTACCATTATTTTGCATGGAAATATGTAGTTTTTTTATTGTAGGCTGTAATATTTAGGAATAACTCACTGAAATTTGTCCGAACAAGAGTCTATTAAACATCCCGGGGAGGATAAAATTTGAAACACAAAATCATAAATTATAATTTAATAAATAATCATAAAAAATAATAATATAATAATAATAAATTTAATTCAATAATATAATCAAACCAAAAACACTGAAATTTGAAATATAGCGCCAAGTTCGCACATTGCTGAGCAAAGTCGCAAAATCGTTTTCAGTGTCTGATGACGAATTTCCCCACAAATCATTATCACTCAATTCTGCAAGTGGTTCTGATTTACTATCGCTGTTCTCTAGCTGATCTAAACCGCTTTTGACCTAAAGGGACACTTTTTGGACGCCATGGACGTTTCTCAGTTTCCAGGCAGAAAGAACAGACAAAATGCAGGCGGGGCACAGGACAAAGCACTAGGGACAAAATGAATGTGAAATTGGTTGAGACAGCAATGTTTTACTATGTAAAATGTAAAAAAAAAAAAAAGACATTATTTAAAATTTTTAAATTTCCCGCCGCCGCCGCCGCCCGTACGTCCCGACGTCACAGGGACAGGACACAGAAGCCGGATGCCGGCATCGGCCGAAGGAGATGGCTGGGGACGCTGCAGGGGACACATCGTGGGAGCGCAGAGTAAGCTAAGTGAAGAACAAATGCCGGAGCAGTGCCGCATGGTATTCCCAAGTGTAGCTCGGGGTTACCGCTCTTGGTACTGAAATGTTACCCCGAGCTACACTCGGGAATACCGCCAAGGAGGTTAAAGTGATTCTAAAGGCTTTTTTTTAAAAATGACAACCATGTTATGCTTACCTGCTCTGTGCAGTGGTTTTGCACAGAGCAGCCCCGATCCTCCTCTTCTACTACTGGATCCTCCCTCCTCTCGGGTGCCCCCATAGCAAGCTGCTTGCTATGGGGGCACCCGCTGCGCCATTCACACAAGGAGCCGCCTCCACTCTCTTCTCATTGGCTCACTGGCTGTGACTGACAGCAGTAGGAACCAATGGCTTCCGATTCTGTCTTAGCCAATGAGGAGAGGGAGCCCCGGGATAGCCGAGACTCCAGTACACATCGCTGGATCAAGAGAGGGCTTAGTGAGGATTAGGGGGGGCTTTGGGGGGATGCTCCACAAATAAGGTTTTTTACCTTCATGCATAGAAAGCATGAAGATAAAAAACCTTGAGCCTTTAGAACCACTTTAAAGCGGTATTAAAGACCAACAAAAATTATTATTAATATACAGGATTTATATAGCGCCAACAGTTTGCTCAGCGCTGTACAAAATGAAGGTAGACATAACAGTTACAATACAATTTGGTACAAGAGGAAACAGAGGGCCCGGCTCGTTAGAGCTTACAATCTAGGAGGAAGGGTTGAGTGATACAAAAGGTAATAGTTGTGGGGGGGATGAGCTGATCGAGAAAGTAAAAAGAAGTTTACTAGTTAGAAGCTGGATAGGCTTCTTTAAAGAGAAAGGTTTTCAGGGATTGTTTTTAAGGTGGGTAGATTAGGAGATACAGATTGGGGTAGGAAGTTCCACAGGATGGGAGAAACTCAGGAGAAATCCTAGAGGCGAGCATAGGAGGAGGTGACAAAAATGTATTATATTGCAGCTTACCAATGCTTAGATGTGACGGCTGCATTAGTTTTATTTGTTATCTTTTTTTTCCTTTATTTTCACCTGGAGATCCAGTCACTAATTCTATTATTTTTCAACTTCTTCCGCTTCCCGACCGCCCTATAGCAGATATACTGCTACAAGGCAGCACGGGTTCGAAAAAAATCAAATATATATATGTGTGATTTTGCATTCCCGGGTAGGGGGTGCGCGCATCCTACCCGTGCCGCCATTCGTGGCTGTGGCTGTCAATCACCGGGTCCTGGCTGGTGATTGCTGAGCATCTCCGACGGGGAGGAGAACTATATGTAAACAATACAGTTCTCATCCCTGTCAGCTCGTGCACACTGCTTTGGATGGATGTGCACAGCACAGCACATACCCCATTTACATCGTCTCATTGTTGCCCATCTAATGCACCTGTTGTTAAGTGCTCACATTGTGTGTACTTGTGGTAAGCGCACAACCTCACTAAATTTTTCTTATTCCACTGAATGGGATTTGGAACACCATTGGATCATATCCATCTTCCTTTTTGCTACATCATATGAACTATTGAATTGTTACTATATATGGTGACACCCTCCTTGCTTGTTATTCATTCTTTAGCGCTACATACCCCATTTACATTTTTACATTCCGAGGTACTGAGGATTACCCTGTATGTTAGCTGCTCACCTGATCTGTTTGCGCTCACTTACCCACCCTCTACAACAATTAAAAAACGCTTGCATTTGCGGTTTTGGTACCTTTTTTGAGTCACGTGTCCATTTTTCACAGGTGCAGACAACCAGAAAACGTAAAGGAAACGCATCAGAAAAACGCATATGCATTTTTACCGAAGTTTTGCAAGGGAGCAGTGTGAAAGCAGCCTCATTTATATTATTATTATTATACAGTATTTATAAAGCGCCAATAGTTCGCTCAGCTCTGTACATTACAAAGGGGGACAGAACATGTGACAGAACAATACCAATACAATGCAAAACATGAGGGGATCGAGGGCCCTGCTCTTTCGAGCTTACAATCTAAAACCTTTATCCCAAAAAGAAAAAGAAAACTGTTGCTGTAACTGCTTATAAAGTTTGAGCTGGAGTTTGGCTTTAAGTTGTTAGCCAAGCCCATCTAAATCTGCTAGTCTATCTAACACTACCCTCTCAACAGACTGACAATGCTGCCGTCCACTGAAGTGGAGACATCCTTACAGCTTGTTCTCATGTGTGACAACCCTTACTCATTGGATTGATTTTCAGAGGGCCCTTGACAGGCGGTAAGGAAATGATATGTTGCTTCCTCACTACCTGTTTGAACGCTAAAAATATTGATCCATGGTGAGAGCCCCCATTCACTTAAATGGGTCTCACTGAGTGGCAGTATTGCCTGCCTAATATGACATATGGCTTAATTTTCGCTGAGGCATATGTACAGCCCTGTTATAACCAAAAAATGTGCAGCACTGATTAATAAAAATAACTTAATCCTGTATCATATCAAATAATACACTGCTCAAAAAAAAATTAAAGGAACACTTTTTAATCAGAGTATACCATCACGTCGTCATGGGATATTGATCTGGTCAGTTAAGTAGCAGAGGGGGTTGTTAATCAGTTTCAGCTGCTTTGGTGTTAAAGAAATTAACAACAGGTGCATTAGATGGGCAACAATGAGACGATGTAAATGGGGTATGTAGCGCTAAAGAATGAATAACAAGCAAGGAGGGTGTCACCATATATAGTAACAATTCAATAGTTCATATGATGTAGCAAAAAGGAAGATGGATATGATCCAATGGTGTTCCAAATCCCATTCAGTGGAATAAGAAAAATTTAGTGAGGTTGTGCGCTTACCACAAGTACACACAATGTGAGCATTGTATGCAAATAGACAGCAACTGGGCGTCACGGTCTGGTCAGCAGCCTGGGCGACATCTGGTCATATGAGGACATCTGGGTCACAGGTCCAACGCTGTCCAGGCCCCCTCTGGCTCTCAAATCTCAAAAAATGCTCCGTTTAAACATGTCTTTTATCCCTTAAATGGACCATGAAGATCTCCTGGGCAGGGGCGGACTGACAACTCATGGGGCCCCTGGGCAATAGGGGATGATGGGGCCCCTGTGTTCTTGCCCAAACTCAAAAAATCCTATGAAAAAGGTACCAGGGGCATCTCATGGGGCCCCCTACTGACCCTGGGCCCTCGGGCAGTGCCCGGGTTTCCAAATGGTCAGTCTGCCCCTGCTCCTGGGTATATCCAAAAACCTCTATTCACAGCTTTTTTGCTTGTCTCCTACTTAGTATCCACTCCACCACTTGTTCCAGGTGCTAGTTCGCACCAAATATACCGTGCATAGCATATACTGTAAATCTGTTAATCTTGTGCAATAACGCCTTCATCGCTATATGAATACTGCATTTTATTGTTTAAACGAGCATCGTGATGTCATCAAAAGGTCCTGCCCCTACACATTTCGTCACTGCACATGTGACTTCTTCAGGGGGGTTATGATGATTCACTCTTCAGTTTAGTAAGGTATTATTTTTGTAGTTGCACAGGCACTGTGGATTGAATAATATAATTTTTTCTGGGGTTTAATTTTATCCTAGCAGTTCTCAAGGCTTATATATTACAGCCCTGAGTGGATTCATGGCCTTTTTAAGTGGGTGGTCAGGGAAGAGGGGGGTGGTAAAAACTTGGCTCAACTGCCTGCTTTTACGGCCTCTCTGGCCGTCTGTATGAACAAGCCCTAACAACGCTGAGTTTAGCTTAATGCTGCATTCATGGGTTTCTTTTAGAGTGATTGTAAAAAATAAATACATTTTTATATATATATATATATATATATATAAATAAATATAAAATAAATAACAAAGCTGTTATATTTACCTGCTCTCTGTAATGGATTTGCACAGAGCAGGCCCAATCCTCCACTTCTGGGCTCCTCCCCCTGCTAAGTGCTCCCATAACAGGCCACTTGGTATGGGGGCACTCATGCAGGCTTAATCCCGAGCTGGGCTGTGTGTGTTCATAGACACACACAGTGCAGCTTGGCACCACCTCTGGTTTTCTCCTCAAAGGCTGTGTACCAGGGGTGTCCCTAGGGTTGGTGTCACCCAGTGCAATAACACTTGGTGACACCCCCTCCGACGATCCCCGCAGAATAGATCGGATCTGCGGATTGAGCATAATGGATCGGACTTTGATCCATTATGCTCAATCCGCAAATCTGATCCATCCTGCGGGGATCGTCGGCTTGCTTTACAACTTACCTTTTTGTGGAGCGGGTCCGGTGTCACCCCGTGCAGTAGGTGTCACCCAGTGTGGCGCGCACCCCCCTCACCTGCCTCGGGATGCCACTGCTGTGTACAGAAGGTTTTTGGACCTTAATGCGCTAGGGTAAAAATCCTTCTACCTTTACGACCATTTTAAAGTTGCAATTCAGGCATATCAAAAAAACCACAAGCTTTGTATTTTGTATTTTATGTTTCAGACTCATGGAGAGAGAAGCACAACGAGCCAATCAGTTGTGTTGCAGTGCAAGGCCCATGCTGTTAGAAGGAGAGAGCGGAGTGACAGCGAGATGAGCTCCTCTACTTCTACTTTCACTGTCCAATCACAGGGCGGGGGTGGAGAGAAGACCTTTAAATGTTACTGAACTGCAGCAGAGAAAAATCAGGTCTCCTACCCCGCTGCGTGGCAGAGCTGTCTCAGAACTGGATAGTGAGAAATATAAATGCTTTGACATGTAAAACAGCTCCAGTTTTTTATTTGTGCATTTATATATATTTTGTAAGATGGTACTTCCATTATAAGTGCAGCATACTTTCTAAATGCCATTAGTATTTTACCCAACTTCAATGTCTCCTGTTGCTCTGCGCACTGTGCCTGTATAATGTTAATGGAAAAATGTCAAATATCCATGTTAAAACAGGTGAAATGCTTGTTTTTTCTAGCTTTCTGCATTGCATACACAGACCTGAAAGCTCAGAACAAGGCAATATCCCTGGCTGATCTCCCACAGATCAGATACATCACCTCCAGCCATTCTGCAAAGTCTACCACAAAACACAGCTCTAATATTCCCTCACTTGTAAATGTCATGTATCCGGCTTGGCTTTTTACAAATAAATAAGCAATAAACAATGAAAATGACACATTTAGTGGGTTTTAAACATTTTTATGTGCTGTTTGTCACAGTCTTACAGTTCATGTTTTATGCTCAATAAATTTATCTCCCTGCAGAGATTCCCATAATGCAGTTATGCCATCAGTCGATGATATGCAGGAGGAGAACTCGTTTTTCCCCTTTTTTGTACATTTTTAATTAAATTAAAGTGATTCTCAAGGATATTTTTTTTTCTTAAAATACAAAAGATTTTATACTCGCCTCCACTTCTTATGAGTGGTCCCGCAGCAAGCTGGCTGTTAAGGGGGCACCTGTGTTGGCACGCTTCTAATCCGGGCTGTGTGCTTCCATAGACTCAGCTCCCTCCTCACAGGGGTTTGACTGATAGCAGCACTCTCAGGGGTTGATTTACTAAAGGCAAATAGGCTGTGCACTCCATGTGCAGTTGCTCTTGATCTGAGGGGAAGCTCTGCTGATTTCTATCATCCAATTATGTGCAAGCAAAAATGGTGTTTTTTTATTTTCCCTGCATGTAATTGGGTATTCTTTGCGAAGAGAAGCTGTACCTTATTTACTAAGCTCTGGAGCAACTGCACTTGCAGTGCACAGTGGAGTTTATTTACTAAAGGCAAATAGACCTTGCAATTTGCAAAGTGCAATTGTACTCTGCAAGTACAGTTGCTACAGAGCTTAGTATATAAGATACAGCTTCACTTCGCAAAGAATACCCAATTAAGTGCAAGGGAAATAAAAAACAGCATTTTTGCTTGCATGTCAGCAGAGCTTCTGCTCACTTACTAAGCTCTGGAGCAACTGCTCTTGCAGAGTGCAACTGCATTTTGCCAAGTGCGCAGTCTATTCGCTTTTAGTAAAGGAACCACAGTGTATCTGCCTTTAGTAAATCAACCCAATAGGGGTTGATTTACTAAAGGCAAATAGCCTGTGCACTCTGCAAGGGCAGGGGCGGACTGACCATTTGGAAACTCGGGCACTGCCCGAGGGCCTGGGGTCAGTAGGGGGCCCCATGAGTTGCCCCTGGTACCTTTTTCATAGGCTTTTTTAAGTTTGGGTAAGGACACAGGGGCCCCATGATCCCCTATTGCCCGGGGACCCCAGGAGTTGTCAGTCTGCCCCTGTGCAAGGGTATTGCTCCAGAGAAGGGGCGGACTGTCTATTTGGAAACTTGGGCACTGCCCGATGGCCTGGGGTCAGTAGGGGGCCCCATGAGATGCCCCTGGTACCTTTTTCATAGGCTTTTTTGAGTTTGGGCAAGGACACAGGGGCCCCATGATCCCCTATTGCCCGAGGGCCCCATGAGTTGTCAGTCCGCCCCTGCTCCAGAGTTTAGTAAATGAGCAGAAGCTCTGCTGACTTCCATTATCCAATCATGTGCAAGGAAAAATGCTGTTTTTGCTATTTTTCCTGCATGTGATTGGGTATTCTTTGCAAAGTGAAGCTTTACCTCATTTACTAAGCTCTGGAGCAACTGCACTTGCAGAGTGCACAGTATATTTGCCTTTAGTAGATCCACCCCATAGTGTCTCCTGTGAAAGCAGGAAGAGAGGAGAGCAGGTCTGCAACTGGCACAGTGCTGGATCGGTGACTCAGGTAAGTGTTTAGGGATAGGGGTGGGTAGATTAGGTAGTGGGGATTTATATATATATATATATGTGTGTGTATGTGTGTGTGTCTCTCTCTCCCTTTTTCTCTGTAAGAGGTTTCACATATACTCCAAAGCCCCAACCCTGGGCAGCTAAAACAAATTTTCCCTTGCAACGGGCTGTGTCTAGGGTTAATTACTCCTTTTGATCCACGGGAACAAAAAAATAAAAAAATGACGGCGTCTCCACTCCTCCCCACAGCTAGACCGGTCTCCGCAGCTTCTTCTCCCTTATGCTCTAGATGTTCAGATGTCATCAAGACTAAATCAGCGACCATAGCCTTGCAATGAACATGATGACGCCAAAGGACAGTTAACCGAGTGAGAGGGAGTACCAACTACCAAGAGAGTGGAGGATCAGGTAAGAAAAAATCTTTCTCCTCTCCCCAAGACAAAACAAGCTTTTAGCCATAGTGGTTCAGATGCAGCCGCACTGCAAGGTTTCATTTCTAAGGCTAGGTTCACACCTATGCAGGTTGCATTTGAGCTGTTTCTGCATTGTGTTTTGCGTTGCTGCACTTGCATTTTTGAAGCGTTTTTGCCATGTTTTTTATGTGTTTTGCATTTTTTTTTTCATTTTTTAAAAATTTTTCTTGTTGCTAGGTAGATTTAAAGCGCAAAACACATCAAAAGTGCATAAACAATGCGGCAAATTCGCAACAAAAAATGCAATAAATGCTTTTCTGCAGCATTTCCATTGAAGTCTATAGAAACAAAAGCGCAACTTTTTGCATTCAAAAAAGTCTCTGACCCTTTCCAAAAAATACACAGTGTGAAAATGCACAGGTGCGAACATGTAAATAAAAAGGACTGGGTATATGAGTGCTAGGTATTATAAATAGAAAGCAGCTAGCATAAAGATGAAACATCTGAACCTTCTCATAAACCCATAAATAAATGCAGTGCTAAATTTCATGTCAATATCAGTCTACAAAGGTATATGATATGGTAAACATAAATAAATGTGCTGTGGAGTGCTAAAAATTATTAATGTGAAAGAACGTCTTGATAATGACATTAAAAGTACAAAGGTGACATAGATAATAATAAATAAGTAGATTGCAAGTCCAAATCAAATGATTCAGTGAATTCCGCAACTCCAGTGGTTAACCTCCCTAGCAGTCTGATTATGTCCATATTTCTGTGCTCAAAGCGGTACATTTTTTTGCATGGAAATATGTATTTTTTTATTGTAGGCCTGTAATTTTTAGGAATAACTCACTGAAATCTGTCCGAACAAGAGTCTAGTAAACATTCCGGATATGATAAAACTTGAAACACGAAATCATAAATTATAATTTATGATAAGCCCTCCCTGGACCCCACCAACCTGAACAACTTAAAACCCATCTCCTTGCTGCCATTTACCTCTAAAATCCTAGAATGCTTAGTCTACAATCGCCTGAGCTCCTACCTCACTGACAACAATCTTCTTGACTCTTTGCAGTCTGGCTTTCGCTCACTACACTCCACTGAAACTGCCCTACTAAAACTCACTAATGATCTACTAACAACTAAAACCAATGGCCACTACTCCATACTCTTACTACTTGACCTCCCTTTTGATACTGTTGACCATCCCCTCCTCCTCAAAAAACTCCACTCTCTTGGCCTCCGAGACTCTGCTCTCTCCTGGTTCTCCTCCTACCTATCGCAGCACTCCTTCAGTATTACCTATTCCTCGGTCTCCTTCTCTCCACTCCCTCTTTCTGTAGGGGTCCCTCAAGGTTCTGTTCTTGGACCCCTTCTCTTCTCCATCTACACCTCCTCCTTTGGTCACTTGATAAACTCCCACGGCTTTAAGTACCATCTCTATGCTGATGACACACAAATCTAACTTTCTACTCCTCACCTCACCCCTTCAGTCTCCTCTCTCATTACTAACCTACTAAGTGACATATCAGCATGGATGTCACTCCACTTCCTCAAACTAAATTGTTCCAAAACGGAGCTCATACTATTCCTAATGGAATAATGGCCACGTAAATAAAAAATATTTATAATGGCCTCCACCCACATAAACTATGTACTGAAATATAACAATCCCCAAAATAAATAAATAATTTAAATAGAATTAATTAGATGTTAATAAAGTGCCTAATTACAATAAAATCAAAGTGCAAAATGATATACAAAATAACATACAAACATAAAAATAACATAACTTAAAGGTAATATGTGGAGTCAATAAAAAGCAAGAGAGTAAAGTGTTACTAAAACCAGGACCCTGCATTTACTATATCTGGTCTCCCATAGTACACAGAACATGGTAGTACAATTAGAACTTGCGATTTCTATCAATGTCCAGCCGAGCACATGTTAAAGCTTCTAGGAGGAGTTTTCATTCTCCCCCGACTGTGAGGCTGCAGGACCCTGATCCTCTGTCTGGACAGTGCTGGTTGGCCCTCTGCTGATCACATGCACTCTCCCAAGAAAAAAGAAAAAACTCTCTAGCAATACACACCAAACTGAGCATGTGCAGATTGCTCCCAAGGCTCTGTTCTATCAGCAGATGGTTTGGGAGCTGTGGAAGAAGTGGAGGATCAGAGAAGACAGGATCAGACATCCTTCTTACACAATGCAGAGGATTAATCCTTTATGTTCCACAGTGAGTATAACAAGCATGCTTTACTGCATATACAGACTGATTTCATGGCTGTGGGTTTAGTAACACTTTAAGCTGCTCTTTAAATAGAGAGAGGTCAGGTCTCCAGACTGGCAGAGCTGTGTAAATCTTAGGAATGATGGACAGATATATAAATTCATTGACAAATAAAACAACTCTTATGCTGTATATACGTTTTATCTATATATTTCGCTGTCTGCAGGGAGATCACATTTAAGATATAGGCCCAAACAGTACATTCTAATCAAATGATCTTTTGGGTAAAAATGCTTCCTTTCCACATGTGACTTTAGTTCAGCTGCACACGGTGACAAGCAAGCGATCGCAGGGGCTGACAGTGAAATATAATTGCTTCATGCAATGTACTTTTTGTAGCTGTGTTCTCTGCATTAACCTTCACTAAATTACATGCTTAGTTAGAAATGGTTTCAGTCTTTGCTGCTGCATTAAACAACCATCTTTAATGGTTCTGAGAAGACTGGAAATGCTCCCGCTCACAGGGTAGTGCTGACCTAAAATGCTGCCATTTGCAGCTGTGTGCTGAGACTCAGTCAGCCACCTACAGGTTTGTGCAGAACGGAATTGATCTTACCTGCAGTGCTGTAACTAAAGAGCTTTACGCACAGTAGTGGCCCAAGTTAAGAGCCCGCAATGACAAGAAAAAAAAAAATATAGGCGCTCACATCAGCGTGGCAAAAACGAGCAGCAGGAAATGGGCATGTTCAATATTTAAACTGCTGGGAAGTCACTGCAAAAATTTAGTTTTATGATATGTAATATAATGCGAATGGAATATTTAAGATGGAGTACTGGATGTTTCATTATTGGAGTTAGCATAGCAGGTTACAGCCAATAAACTATACTATATGGTTGTGTACTGCAGCAGAAACAAATAGCAATCTTCTGCAATAATTCCTCATCTTGGTAAGCTTCAAAATGACCTGTGTATGCTTCACGTCAAGCTTTGGTCTTTAGAACATCGAGTCCAATTATGGGCTTTGCAAACCGTGAACCTACGAACCAAATAATAGGTAATCAGAATCACTTTAAAGTTCAGCTCCAGCCAATATGTTTTTGGTTTCTTTTTCAGATCTGGACAGAGCAGGGAAGGCTTATTCCTTCTTGATTTTTATTGACGTCCCTGTTGAGATTTGTCCTAATTATGAGTGGAGTGATTTCTATAAAAAACCGATGTCACCATTT